>NW_009930612.1:0-86369 GCF_000696875.1 Nestor notabilis
TTGCCGGCTGGGTTTGAACCACGACATAAAGTCATCACTTTTTTCACCAGCCAGACATAAGAGAGAGACAAAGGTCTCAACACAGCAAGATAAGAAGCCTAGAGTTCTAGAGTTCTGCCTCCAGTTCTGATTCCATTAACACCTTTTTTTTTTTTTTACCACTTCATTTCTCCTCATCAGTTTTCTTATCTGTAATAAATTGTGACAATGCTTTTACATGAAAATGTGAATGATATAAACTCAGTCAGTCAGTTTAGTAAGCCAGGCTAACATGATCATGCCTGATCGTACTTTAAATTATTGTCTAAGGACCACTAAGGCCCAACAAGAATTTCACTGTGATGTCTACTGACAGTGGTGGTTATATGAATTCCTGTGGGTTAAAGACAGATATACTGAACAAGCTCATTTTTATAAGTACTATTTGGAAGATCTTTCATATCAAAATCATCCAGAAGTGAATAACTGTGATGTCCTGCATCATGGGATTCAATTAACACATTATTAGCAGTGGTTCCTGAAACAACTCTTATCTCCTTGAAGACGGCACTGTGCAGATGTTTAACGGAAATTATATACAGGTCACTCTCTAATATTGTTACTTCAGCTGTGGGCATAGAATCTGATAAACTAGAAAAAGCCTTATGACAGCTTTAAATAATATATTATTGTGACCCATTTAGCAAAAATCTAGTAGAAATACTATTTTTAAAAAAATCTGATTAACCAGAGTGTAGTTATGAACAGAGACTTAATAATTTTTTTCCCTCAAAAGGCAGTAACTTAAAAATTCACTGCATGTATTTCTCTAATTTTATTTTTTCTTTCAGGTTAACTTAGTGCTTGTGAATAATACAAAATGATAGCCACAACACTAAATTTGTTTGTCTGAGAATAGATTCTGTACAAGCAGTGCAAAATTTCCTTCACAGATTGCCGTGTCATTCAGACCCTCGCCCAAGAGGGAAAATGTAAAATCAGAGTGTGCATTCAGAAGGAGGTGTTGATTTAAGCCTGATGGAAGGTCATCAATATTAATATCATTATATTAAAAACTATCCATTATAAAATTCATGAATGAACTCTATGCTCATATTTCAGATCCAGAGGATAAATCATGAATTTTCAGAAAAGCACTTGGTTCTGGTTACAGATATAGAGCTCTACTTCCTCCAAATCAGCCCTGTTTCTGCCTTGATATATGGGGAAACCTCTGAAGGTGATGAGGCTTTCTCAGACTGAGTCAGATGAAAAATATCACGTTATTATATGCCCCCTGTTCTGTCATAGGGCAGTCACCACTCTTACATTTTTCAGCTAGTGAGGATCATAGCAAAAAAGTAACTGTAGTAGTTTGTATGTGAGCATATATAATGTAAAAGAGGTTTAAAGAACAAAATGTTGCAAAACGTGTAGGTTATTAATTACTAAGATAGTATCCGGCAAGCTGAGAATATTTAGGTTTTTGCACACTGAAAAGCAGAAGAGAAATGGCTATTACATGGAAGAAAACTTTGAAATCTTTTCCTATGCATCCAGTCTGTGCCAGTACAAGTTGCCACATCCCTGTCTATGAAAGGTTGAGGAAAGCCAGCAAAAATCCCTACAAAGACCAAATGTGCAGATGTACAACACAAGAGACATACAATAAATTTACACACTAGGAACACAAATACACGCATAAAAATGAAAGCATGCTACATGTATAACAAATGAAAACTTCTGTTAGTATTATATTGATAATGAAGAACCTATATTGTTCTCACCTACTTTGTTCTCTTGAACTTTCATTTTATTATGCTGCCTCTGTATGTCACTATTGTAACACTACAATAAAGAAAGGTTATGGAAAGATCAATAATTTTCTGGTGGGGTTGCACCCCCTTGACCTACCCCTGCATAAGATCAGTTAAAACTGTGACCTTACTAGTGGTTATAACCTGGGTTGGGACATGGCCATGCTTGAGGATCTGATATTTTGTTGACTTCTGTCACCATTCAGAGAGGACCAAGCTTTGGCACAAAAAAAGAATCGTGAACTTTTTTATCCTAATTCACACATGTAATTCACACATGCTGTTTTGTCTGTCCTGGGGCTTCTCAGTACCAGGAAAACACATGAAGAACAGTAAAGTACATGAGCATGCCTTATTTCACAGCAAGCCTTTCAGAATCCCTTCAATTTTCATGGGTTACATGGCAACACCATATTCCAATTTTGCTTTTTAGCCTGGGTCTTCATACATGGATCTCTACTAAATGGGATTATCTTTTGTTTGGTAATCTGAGGAATTCTTATGGCTCTTCCATTTTATGCAAGCTGAGGATTTCCAAACCTTGATTTAATATTCAGGTTAAATACCTTTAATGTGTCAACATGAAGTACTATTTCAAGATCCATCACTGTGAGCTAGACTAATCCCTATCTGTTTCTAAACTATATTTTGATTTGCAACCTGACACTTCTTGAGACACTCTTCTAAAAGCAGACATAAAATGAATTAAGTGCATTGGTTGGTAACAGCTGACATTATCGCTGTAAATCTGTGTTCTGTTACAGGTGGCTTCCAAAATTAACTATTCACCCCTAACTGTTTAGTGAAATTGTCAGCTGGTTTAATAGACACATTAAACTCCTATTTATAAATTACTGTGACATTAATAGGGCAGCAGTTCTATATGAAGAAGATAAAAATCCTGTGATTTCAAGTCAAATGAAATATCCTGCACTTTATCATATACTTATGATCACTTTAAAATAAAGCACAACAGTATTATAAAAATAATTACTTTGAAAATATATGATTTTGGAATAAAGCTAAATTGTGGTAAATGAATATAAAACAAATTTATCAAGAACTTCATGGCATTTCATACCTGAAAAATTATCTGTAATTTTAAAAAATTAAATAAGATCTAAAGATATTCATTAACCACTGCTGACTGTATTTCAGTTAATATTTTGAATTTATATTAAGCATGGCTTTCACTATCTGGATTTAAAAGATTGTACTTTCGCTAAAGAACTTCTCCCATTCAGTGCTTTACCTTCTTTGAGAGCTTAGTGGAAAATGAAGGGAAAACACTAACCTCTCCATCTTGGGGGATTTTTTGTGGGTCTTTTTGTTGGGTTTTTGTTATTGTTGGTTTGGAGTTTTTTGTTTGTTTCTTTGGGTTTTTTGTTTGTTTTTCCTTTTTTTTGGGGTTTTGGTTTCTGGTTTTTTTTGGAGGGGGGCAGGTGGGTGGAGTTTTTTTAAATGATTATGCAAAGAAGACATCCAAAAACTGGCAGGTTCTTTTTTCAAGTATATTGAAGCAAACAGGTAATATAGATGAAGTAAGTTGTGATAAACATTGAAAGGATTCTTAACAGGTAATAAACATTGTTGGAAAAAAAAGATCATCTGGAGTGAATTGCATTATTCTGTAAGCAGATTTTTTTACTTTATATTACTGATGTACTGATTAAACATCCTAATTTATTTTATCTGTCAGCACCAAGATCCTTCCCTATATCATTTTATTTATTAGGTGACAGTGTTATACAATATCTTGTCAATAAACATCACTATTGTGTGTGCTATACTGCAATTAGATCTTTCCTCATTTTAGGAAAGTGTCTCTTCTGCAACTTGAAACAGTTCCAAAAAGTCTAAAGAGTTAAGAACATGTCAGGTAAATCTGTGATGTAATAAGTGTTATTCTTAATGAAAATATACCATTACTTCTGAAGCTGCTTGTAAGTTTAAATTCAAATGTATTGATAATAGTCAGTTCTGTGCAAAATATTAATTTTGGCAGCTTGCAACTGACTCTAAATGACTATTCAGACTACCTTACATAAAGGAATAAAGACCAGTGAATTACAGTGGTGCAGCAATAACATCTCTGTCTTCTGAGGTAAAAAGCACAGCAATCATGTTGCCTGTGCTACAGCACTGAATATGATTAGAGTCCTCACATGCATCAGAACAAAGATATGTGTTTGAGAAAGTGGAATTTATATCAACTGGAGTCACAAAGCTGCAATTTTTCATTATGTGACCCCCCATGCTTCAGACTTTAAAACAAACTTATTATCTTTGCAGTATAAACTTACTTCTTTGTAAATTGTTTTAACTAATAGATCTTATTGCTTAAACTAATGCCTACACGTGTTATATCCATGTACAGTTTTGGCTGGTTTGTCAAATCTAAAGAACCACATGTAGTCTTTTTCTGTTTTAATTGTACATTCTTTACTCAGAATAGTTTCCTGGAAGGGTAGGAGACAAAATTAATTTTCTGTTAATTTTGTTTAGATTTAGAAAAAAAAAAAAACCACCCACAACCACATTCCTGGCTTTTATATTTAAAAAAGTTAAAACTGTATTAAAGTAAAAACTGAAGCAGGACGATGCATTTTTATGCTAGGAGAACTTGAACTTCTCTGTCAAGGGAAGTAGCATTTGAGAACCTAGGAAATGAATTCCCAATATCTTATTTTCATTGAGTAAGGACCTTTACTTAAGCCAAAAATTTTATATAGCATCCAATTACATACTGTGTTAATCTTTTCAGGTCTTGTTTTCATCTTTATTTTCTGAAAATTCTATTATCTAAATTCACCCCCACCCCCACCTCTCGAACATTTGGGTATCAAATTGCTTATGCCGTATTACAGACACGGTGGTAATATAATGAGAGGAGAATTGCATAAATTCTCTGCATGTGTAAGAGTGCATGTCTGTACACAAAGTATAAAAGCTATAAAGCAAAAGTTTGAATTACGAAGTAATAAAACATACTAGAAATACTTTAAAATTATTTGAACAATCAGAAACTAAAGTAAATTATACTGGGGCATAAGATAATAGAGTGAAAAACAGGTATCTTCGTTAGCTGGAAACTGACACGGAGTAACCACACCAGTCACAGAAATGACTGTGCATTCTGGGCTAAGATTTCTGGCTTAAAGCTTCTCTCTGCTATCACTCTGACATTCGTTGCTAAAAGTCAAGTATGCTATTACAGAAGATTCAATTAAAGCTAGTTGTACATCACAAACTTATATCAGAACCGCCTTTGTTTGTTTGTTTGTTTTTGTTTTATTCCAAACCCAAAGATACAGAAATACGACAAATATATTGTAGAAAGTAAATGTTAGAAACTTGTGCACTAAGAGTAATAATAACACCTAGAGTGCCTATATGAGAGACTGAATGGTGAAGGGGGTGAACAGAGGGAAACTACTGTCAGTTGGAGAAGATTTGCCCCACTAGAAACAAGTACACATTTATAGCATATTTTACTATTTGTCTGTTTCATTTCAACTTTTAAAGAAAGAGTAAAAAATTACCTTTCCAACATACTGAGGTTCAGAGCCCATGTACTCCTCCAGCACAAAAAATTGATTCCACACCCAGCCTCGTTTGACTCGCTGGGTAAATGACCTCCTCCCTGGCACTGGGACATTTTCTCTTGGCTCTGCTTCTAAAGTCTGTTGTGGTTGTGGATGCAGTGGCGTTAGGAGACCTCCATCAAACAGGACCCAGAGAAGCAAGAGTAAGCAGTTCCTTGTAAGCATTGGCAATGGCTTCCCTACAGCAAGTAATAAAAACTCCAGTACTTAATGCAAAGCAGAGGAATCCAGGTTTGAGGTGTCTGTGGCCTCCACCACTTAGCTTCTGATTTTATTGCGGAAATGCAAATGCAGGCATTAATCCTTCTGATGACAAGGTTTTTGCTGCATTAAATTCCATCTAAAGGGACCTATAAAAGAGATTTACATGAAACATCAAATTACATAAAATTACATTTAAGCGTTCATCAAAATTCTCACACCAAGTCAGTTTATAGAGACAGAGAAAAAGATTAGGAATTACATTTTTAAGAGAGATTACTATTTTATTTATAGCACTGAGCTGCTCTAGAACATTGTACAGTTATTACAAGAATAGGTCATTCTTGCTTTGCTTAGCATTACCTTTGTGTCTGAGGACAGGCCATTTGCCTTTGCTTTATGACCCAGTTACCAGACAAACCTGTTATCCATCAGTGATGTCAAAAATATTTACTCTGGGTTTACAAAGAAAATATTGGAGAAGAGTTTTATATTCCACTGTCCAGAGCAGAAATGCTTTGCTTGTAGTCTTTGCCAGAAAAACACCTTGGGGGCAATTCTATAGTCTGCTGGTTGTAAGGTAAAAGAAATACTGCTAGTAGGATTTAAGATGAATGCATTTACATTTTGAAAACAAAAATACAATTTATACCACTATGGAATTCACCACTTTGTTAAGGTCATATTGTGTCATTGATTTTTAAGTAGAATTTCTACCAAATCAGTAAAGAGTTCTGCTTAAAAATCAATGCCATGATATGGACCTCAGAAAAGAAGAAAAAGTACGTATATATTTTTCATTTTCAAACTCTTACAAAGGTTATATTTTCCTTATGAATAATATTATTCATATCCATAACAATAAATAACATAGAAGTTCTTATCTGTTAGGTACATGCTCATGTATCTAAATAGAAAGGATTTATAATTGGTAGCCTGGAAAACCTAGTAAGCTTTGAAGAAGAGAGGAAAAACACTCTGGAAAAATAACTGCACTTCCTATTCTAAATTTAGGGATAGATTTTGTGTTCTAATTAGGAAGGCTATCCTTTAGGTCTTAATAAAAAAGAAACTAAAAAGTGTGATAAAAAGATACCTATTTCAAGTAAGTGATTTAACTCTGCCATCAGAAAGGATTAAAAATGAGGGAAGAACTATCTGTCTATGATCCTCCAAAAAAAATATTTCTAAATTCTGATCAAGATGTTTTTTGTTTGTGTGTTTTGTTTTTTTTTTTATCTTGGGTACGATGGGTACAAACTTCCCACTTACATTATCACTTGTATTCTGCGGATTTTATTCCGGCAAAGAAACTTTCAGACAGGATCCTACCACGCTACAGAACTGCATTCAGTATTAATACATTTGGTATGTATTTCTATTAGCAGCTTTTTTTATTTAACAGTTCACATGACTTTTTGTGCTTCTCTCTTCATTGTATTCAATGGTATATAGCATCAGGTTCATCCATAATTCAGTTGCAAGACTTCCAAACTCCTGTGCCTCCCGATCCATGGTGGCAGGGTGCATGCCTAGTTTTTATGGCAAAATCACAGAAACCATGAAACACGGGGTGGGGGGAACCAAAAAAGCAAACAAAGAGTTCAGAGTATCCTTTTGAATTACCTAGCAATAGATAGCAGCTGGAAATAACATTAAAAAGTGGGATAGCATGCACTTCTTCATAACCCCCAAAATCACGCTATATTCAATTTAACTACTATACCATTGCTCTTTGCTGAGAAGGCTCTGTACATTACAGTTCTCCCAGCAGACCTCTGCCTCTGGCCATGTCTGTCAGTCAGGGAGCTTTTAAAATGTTATACAGCACCAAAAGTAATGCAAAGAGATTGAAGGACTTCAGTGAAAGGAGAACAAGTCCCCCTTGGCTGGAAGGTTAGTAACAAAGTGTAAAACGCAGAGCACTTTAACCCCTTCTCTGTCAGTCTCCTGGACTGCCTTCCAGAATGCACACTGCAGAGTCAGGAAAGACCAGTGCTAGTGCTTGCTTTATTCCCTACAGATTCAAAAAGCTGATGAATGGAAGGGTCAGAGAGTAATGGGAGGCTAACATGTGTTGCAGTACAGCATTGCCACACAGATGCCCTCATCAGCTACAAAAAGGTTCACCATAAAGAATTTTCTAATTTAAAGCTCAGCAGTTACAAGACTAGTAACTGAGAATCCAGTACTTTGGGACTCAAGAGAAACACTCCAGCTTGCTGCTATGTAACACCAATTCAGTAGGAAACTGAGGCAAAGGGTCTCCCCTGCCATGTCTCCTTCCCCAGTATTTCATTGCTGGCTTTAGAGGAAGCCTGATGTCTGATAGAATATGTTTAATAACACAGCTGGAACTTCTACAGCAATCCAAAGGATTTCAGTTTGTTTATTGGTTTGCATTTTCTTTTGAAGTTATGTGTTAGTCTTCCAGCCAAGATACCTAAACCTGTCTTATTGCTTTTATATGGTCATAGGCTCATTAGACACCTAAATCTAGCACCCTTATATACCTCTGCCCAGAAAACTGGTATGAGGGCTAGGAGATTAGGATTTAGAAATCCAACCAGAACAATTAGTTATAACGAAGGTACTATATTTTCTATTTTTTTTAAAGTAATTATTTCCTCTTATGCTTATGAAGAGGTACGAAGTTTCTATATGTATTAGCCCACATGTGTTCCAGTAGGTGACTAATAAGTGGAATTTACTATTTCAACTTAAAATAATCTTGAGATATTGGCACAGGCTCCCCAGAGAAGTTGTGACTGCCCCATCCCTGGCAGTGTTCAAGGCCAGATTGGATGGGACTTTGAGCAACCTGGGCTAGTAGAAGGTATCCCTGCACATGGCAGAGGGTTGGAACTAAGTGATCTTTAAGGTCCCTTCCAACCCCAACAATTCTACAGTTCTATATCTAATAACAGAGTTGTGCACCCTCAATGCATCTATTCCTCATACTGTATGAAATTACAGCAGGCCAGATTTTTCTTAGATCTTGCTTTTTTCCAAGATTACCTGTGGTTAATCACTTCTTCAGACTATCTTCTATAGATTTAAATACCATTATAGGTGAGAATTAACCCATGAGGAGAGGTACAGAGGGAGTGTCTGTATGAACTTACCCCCACACATCCTTTTACTGCGATTACATTTATTCATTTCCCCAATTTGAAAAGGTGAAATGACCAGCAGCAAGCATGGACAATCTATTAAAACATGATAATTAAGAAATTTTGATCCTATATACTCTGTCTACAAAACTGCAGGCTTAGAAACTCATGAAATGCAAATGATGAATTAAATATCATGACTATTTATTGAGAATAAAGAAAAACAGCATAAATGGCGCTCCTGCTAGAATTTTGATACTGACCTGGATTATACTGCCATTAATCTAAACAAAGGAATATTTTTGGTATAGTGAAACTGATGCATGCCAGTAATGCTGCAATAACACTTAATGAAAGAGACCCATCACAGTGGAGACACAAATCAGTTCACCGAGCCTGGCACAAAGTCATATGGCATGGATGATCCCTCTGGTCAGTTGGGGTCAGCTGTCCTGGCTGTCTCTCCTCCAAGCTTCTTGGTTATCCCCCAGCCTAGTCACTGATGGGATGGTGTGAGAGGCAGAAAAGGTCTTGACTATGTGTAAGCACTGCTCAGCAATAACTAAAACATCTCTGTGTTATCAACACTGCTTCCATCACGAATCCGACACAGCACTGTACCAGCTACTATGAAGAAAATTAACTCTATCCCAGCCAAAACCAGTGTAGATCTGTATGAAGGATCTACTTGGATCAGACAACAGGTGCACTACTGTCACATGCAGACAAGCAAGAAATGCTAAGCTCCATGAAGCGCTCAAAACTGCCTTCAGTGAATGGAGGCAAATTACTTATTGACAAAGTATCCATTATGCAATGATAGTAGGAACATTTCTGCATCCACGTTAATCATAAATCTATCAGCATAGTGAAACAACAGCTACTGTAAAGCAACCATCTTACTATCCATAAAGAGGTTTGAAAAAACTTGGTAGTACTGTAAAATGGTTGATCCATGCCAGATGGAAAGCCAGCTAAGATCTATAACTGTGGATATGCTGTAATAGGTGACCATCTAACCTCACTTCTCTGCAATATCTTGAAATAAGAAAACACAACAACAGAAAAAAATGTCTAAGCTGTCAGTATCTATTAAAATTAACTGCTAAAGTATTTGAGATTATATATCTTGTGGTTAAATGAACAGGAAAAGGATATGGAAAACCTCAGTTCATGTCTCACCTTGATGTGGTTTCTTTCTCTGACCTTCAGCAAATCAGTTAGGCTGATATTCTCAAAGGTATTTAGTTAAAGAATTCCTGTTTGATTAGATTCTTGACATCCATAGTTACTCATGAGTTTGATTTTCCTGAGCTTCACAACCTATCTACACACTTTGGAAATAACCTCTCTTTCCACCTTGTCTGTTTTTAGTCAGGGTAGGAACTACTTAGTAACCCAAGTAACCCGTTAAAATGGGGGCAAGGAGGGAATTTACAAGTAAACAGATTAGAAACCTCCAATTACTGTGGAGAATAATTCTCAGTCTCTCCACTGTACAAACTGGAAGAGTTTCAGCAGAGTGATTGAGTAAGTCCCACCTCTGATGACACCAGTCCTATTTGGCAAGTGTAACACATGGAATCCATGCCAGATAACTCTCATGGGATGAAAAAAAGACAACACCTGACTTACTAGAGTATTTAACACAATACAAACCAGTTACTTGTTTATCTCCCTTTGTGTGGCACACAGTAAGCCTTAGAAACCATCCTTGCTTAACCTCAGCCAGCAACTAAGCACACCACACAGCCAGCCACTCACTCCACCTTCCCAGCAGGATGGGGGATGGAAGAGAACTGGAAGGGTAAAAATGGGAAAATTCGTGGGTTGACATAGTAACAGTTTAATAATTGAAATAAAAGATAATAATAACAATTACTATTAATAATAATAATTTGTAATGAAAAGGAAAATTACAAGGAGAGAGAAATAAACCCCAACAAAGACAACTGATGCAAATTAAAACAGTTGCTCACCACCAAACAATGCCCAGCCAGTCCCCAAGCAGTGTCCCCATGGCCAACCTTCCCCTTAGTTTATTGTTGAGCATGATGTTACATGGTATGGGTTATCACTTTGGTCGGTTGGGGGCAGCTGTCCTGGATGTGTCCCCTCCCAGCTTCCTGTGCACCCAGAGCCTATTCGCTGGCAGGGTCGTATGAGGATCAGAAAAGGCCTTGACTCTATGCAAGCACTGCTCAGCAATAACTAAAACATCCCAGTTTTCAGCACAAATTGAAAACATATCCCGTGCTAGCTACTATGAAGAAAATTAAGTCTATCCCAGCCAAAACCAGTGCAGAAACCTATAATGGCTCTCTAGCTATATAGATTGATCCCTCATGAAGTTGAACACCTGAAACTCAGTCAGTACTTCAGAGGTGTTTGTATGAGGAGAAACAGAAACCCAATACCATATGTCAACCCCTAATAGGTTGTAGTTTAATGATCAGACCAATCTGATAAAATGTGAAAAATATGGGTAGAAAATGCACAAATGGAAGATAAATCTTAGTATTTCTGGAAGATATATGTCATCTTCTGGAGAACTGTACTGACTGAATTACTGGACAACAAGCAGATGATGACATTTCTCTTGTAATAAGGTGACTTTAGCTTTGCAATTCTATTACAAAACCCCCCAAATCCTAACATCTCATGTCAAATATTTTGCTTGATATAAAATAATTAATTATAAAACTTGGCACGAAAAGTATGAGTTTGACTAAGGCTATGATTTTGGGATTTGACTAGCAAAGTGACTCCCTCTCTCTTAAATGGTTATTTGCAGAGTTGCATTTTCTATCCTGAGTTAATAGTTCTATTTTAATGTCAGTTATGTCTATAAATATCAGGAGTGATACTAATGAATCTGGAATACTCTATTCAGTTTTTACTGGCATAAAACCAAAGTGAGACGAGAATGATGTCCCTGATGTTTAAGTATGACTGCCCTTGTAGCACATTCATAGGAAGGTTGCCACAAAGGTATATTACAGCATCAAAAATATGTGATATACTATAGCAGTATCCAATAAACCTATTTATGAAGTGCATCGCATTAGAGAGGAGTCTAATTATGTTTGTTATTTCTAAGCACTACAATAATAAAAGTATTATAGCTCCACAGACTTGTTTTAATAATTGACTTTCCAACATATAAAAAAGTGATTTCTTAAGAGAGTTTGGTAATGTAACAAAATCAAATGATACATAATTCCAAAAAAAATGCTAGAGTATGCTGAGGGTTGTAAAAAAAGTAATGAAAAAAAGCAATATAAAAATATTCTGTATAAGAGAAAAACAATAAACTGGTTCTATATGCAACTATTTATACATATTGTGTTAGCTTTGTCATCACTAGCAATACTTACATGTCATCATTTGCAATTTAAATATAAGCCTGTTCCAGGGATCCAAGGATTCCGGGTGAGGAAGGAATGTAAGCCACACACACACTCCCCCCCAAGTGCTAGAAAGTTTATTACAAGATCTAAAATAGATGTAAAAGCCAGAGATATACCAAGCTAGAAAGAGAGAGAACTAAAGGCTAACAAAGAATAGATTAGGCACAGATTCTTACCAACCCACACCCCTGTCCAATGACCAGGAGGCCAGCTCCGAGGTGCATTGTGTAGAAATGGGGTGGCAGGCACAAACTTTTGTGGGCGTCCCCGTGGCGGTAAGGTCAATCATAAAAGGTAGTTGGATTCACCCCCTTCTCGATCTCTCTCAAACCCCGGGCCTTTTATATGCCAAAAAGTGCCAAGTCATCCTGACACAGGGGGCCAGCCCGCATCAGGAGTGGCCTTGTTGGCTTCTTTATTCCTGCACACATTTGTCCTGACACAGGGGGCCAGTCTGCATCAGGAGGAGTGGTCTTGTTGGCTCTTTGCCATGAATACTTTAGATATCTGGGGTGGTCCACGACAGACCAATTCCAGTGTTATACCCATCTAATACAAATACATACATGCTTTTTTATCTTGATCAGGATGGTCCACCACGGACCAATTTTTACAGTGTTAGACCCATCTAACAGAAAGCCACTGAGTCATCATTCTATACATGGCAAATTATCATGTCTGACTTACAAACATGCATAAAGATATCAGGCAAATCATTCTTAAAAAAAAAAAAATAACAACCAAAAAACCTGAAACTTTCATTATAATAATGAAAATACGTAAGTCAATGCACAAGGCTCCACGGTTCATTGAAGTCTTGAAAGTTGACTCAGGTAAAATGAAATTTTCACTACAGTTTAAAAATGAATGTTCGTTTCAGTAAGGCCAGTACCACTCTCTAAATACATAATGCAGTTCCACTGTTTAATCACCAGTTAAAATTTAGGAACAAAATGCCTCAGAATGGCACAAATTTTCCTTTACTTTAGGAAGATGAACAGATGATGAAGTAATGTTATCAATTTTATTTTTATTGTGTCTTATCATGTTATGTTGTTTTTGTCACAGAAGAGTACTAAGGTGAATCTATGTCTACTTTGCGAATGATCCAGAATCTTTATTTTTGATAAGTTACAAACATTTTCATTTCTGGTAGGAATCTGTCAATGTCAGCGTAAAAGCATGGACAATCAGGAAATCATCCTTCATTCTGCTGTCTTTCTATGTTTTTTTGAATGAATACATGAGACTAGGGAAAAGAGAGAAAGGCAAACAAACCATAGCCTTTCAACAGATTAGCAATATATGTTAGGGAAGAATTGACTAATCTCAGCCTGCAATGCAAATATATTTATAATTATGTAATTAACATAGGATACTGGAATGAATGTTAGCACACTTTAATATCATTTTGTTATTCCTTAGGGTATTTCTTTTTTTCTCTACTTGTCAAGAATTATATCAATTACTTCAGATTGCAAGCATACTTTAGTTAAGATTATTAAAAGACTTTCTGCTACTGGTTAGACTTTGATAATAATAAATTTGAAACAATCCATCATAGTTTCCTGACAGAAATTTTCTTTTCACAACTCTTTTTCACTTGTTCTCACCCTACTAATATATGACACTAGGGCCTGCAGCTGTAATGAGCCAATGACTGTTTTCTGATGATAGATGTACTAACACAAAAAATTCCTTCATGGGTTTTAAAACATCAGAAATAATAACTCTAGGACTGCTATTTCTATCCTTTAAACCAGGGTTGTTTTTTTGTTTGGCTTACCATTAGAGCATGGGAATATACGGTCATCACAGCAATTGAGGCACACTCTAATTAAACTGGCAACATCTATTCTAACTAGAGAGGACAGCCATCTATAAATAACTTCACCCAAAGTAATCCTCATTTGTGTTTTCTGTTGCTCAGAACTATATGTGTTTCATGAAAACTCACGTATCAGAGCTGTATGTGAATAGCTAGTCTTTCCTCAGGAAACCTTCCACTCAAGTAAAACCTTCCACTCTCTAGTCTATGTGTGTTCCCAGCCCAAGCCAGCAATTAAACTCAAAGATGTTAAAAGCAACCACAAGGCATTTTGTGTAGTTTCTAAAACAGATAAACCAATATTCTTGTCTGACTTTCATCTTTATAAATCCTCATGTCTCTCGTGTGTGATTGTTCATTTCCCAAATTCAAGACTAACAGATCGAGCAATTTTATAACAGATGCCTGCTGTGAATTTCAGCAGTTATGGCCCAATGCAGACAATAAACAAGGTGGTACAGGAAGGAATAGAGGGCTCATTTTGGTAACATTTACTACTGCAGCCTTATCTGTCTTGTTCAGAGAAATAAATGCAAATGTTATTGATTAAAATAATTTTCCTTTCAGATCTTTTTCTATAATTCTAAATTTTAAAGTAAAAGGAAAAAAAAAATAAATCAGAAGGGAGACAGGTCTTGTCATCTGTGTAACACTCATACTCAGCAACATAAATTATTGAAGAGTTCCTCTTACTTTCCCATAAGGTACAAAAGTAGGCCTCTATTAACTGCTGTGCATATATTTTCATAATTTCTGTCACACAAGTGTCTGTTTTAATTTAATAAATTAAAGGCAAGTATTCTTTTGTCTCTGTTTTGTTGTTCATACATACATGATCCATCTCCCAGCATTATAAAAAATCTAGGAAATAGCTTAAAATGTGAAATGCAAAAGTTTGTTTACAATTTCAAAACCTTTTTTTTTTTTGAAACAAAAAAGTACATAAAGAGGTAAAAGCCATTTTCAGTTAGCACTGATTTAACTTAGAATAAAAACCAGATAGTCTTATTATGCGTTTCCCTTAACATCTTGCTTTGAATTATTTTAGTAGTCAAATAAACCAGTATTAATTAAAATAAAGCACATATTTTCAAAATCTATTACACCCAATGTCCTTAGTCTTCATAAAAGGCAGTGGTTTGTTTTTCTTGTGTGTTTGCAATTAAAGCAAAGTCTTTAGCTTACTTTTGTCAGAGCTGCATCCATGCAATAAAAATTTATCTGTACAGTGGGTAGGTGGTTTACGATTTATATAACTTCAGTTCAAGACATGTAATAAGCAGCTTGTTTATTGCATATATTTTTTATATATAATAAGCATAAATTTGTCTAGTTATTGCAGTTTGCAAAACTGTGGTTTAGATAGGAAATCAATAAAGCCTTTTTAAGATTATGCTCAGTGAAACAAAGTGCAGAAATTGTCCCTGATGAAATTGCACCTCAGCTGAACTCACAAAGAACAGCATTACGGAGAGAGGATAATGGCATACCTGCAGTATTATAGATTGCAGCCAATGAATCAGATATATTGTAATTGCTAAGGGCACAGTCCTCTTGTACTGAAAAAATACCTTTGCCTCAAGGTAGAGAGATTGACACATTTAGCATGGAGCACCTAAATCAAATATGTCGTTAAAAATGAGTGAATTAACCTTACTAGAGGACATAGTCTAAGGAGATACACACATTTTGTCCACATAGAAATGGAGTACTGGGCTAAATACTAAGCTAGAAGGAAAGCTAACAATCTGCACTGAAAAACTACAGAGGAAGCTACTGTTTTGGTGCAAATAAACATATATTTTCCTGAATGTAACTTTGACATGTGGTCAAGTGTGACCCACTGCGCAGTACCACTCAACACAGTATCACAGAAACATAGAATGGTTGATGTTGGAAGGGAGTTCAACCCTGCAACTCAATCAGAGTCAGCTACAGCAGGTTGCCCAGGACCATGTCCAGTTGTGTTTTGGATTTCTCCACAGACAGAGACTTCACAGCATCTCTGGGCAACCTGTTCCCAGAGTTGCCTGGGCATTCTGCAAGTTTTCGATCCACCTCACTGTCTGCTTATCTAATCAGTACTTCATCAGCTTCTCTATGAGGATGTTTGCCAGCTGGTGTGAAAAGCCATTTTAAAGTCAAGGTAAATGACATCCACTGTTCTCCCCCCATCCACCAAGCTAGTTATCTCATTATAGAAGGCTACCAGATTGGTTAAGTTTGATTTCTCCTTTGCAATTCCAGTGCCTGACTACTCTCAGCTACTTTCTTGTCTTCCATGTGTTTAGAAATGGTTTCAAGAGCTTTCTTACTTTCAGAGGGATGTCACTGAGGCTGGCTGGCCTGTAGTTACCCAGATCTCCCTTGCCATTCTTGAAGATACAAGGTGACATTTGCTGCCTTCCAGTCCTTAGGAACCTATCCTGATAATCATGACCTTGCAAAAATATCTGAGAGTCACCTTGCAATGACATCAGCCAGCTGTAACCCATCAGGCCCTGTGGACTTGTGTACAGCCAGATTGTTAAAGTGCTCCCAACCTGGTCCTCCTCCACTGTGAGAAAATCTTCCTTGCTCTATTCATTAGCAGCAGGTACTTCCTGGTTTTCTGGATTTGCAAAGCCTCACCCACAAGCATTATGACAAAGTCTTTTAATGAAGATAGTTTTTATTCAAACCACACCAGCACATGAGCTAAATTAAACTCTTTCATTTGTCGAACCATCTTGTCTTCTTCCAAGGAAAGGAGTCTGAAAATCCCAAGGAATTTTAGAGATGGTTATAGTTGAAGTTTCAAATAATTTCCCTATTTCTTTATAAATGCATTAACCTCTCTTTATTAGTAGTAATAATTGCATTTGTTAACGTCGGAACCCAAAATATAATTGAACGTTCTATGATTCTAAATAAAGTAGTTTGATTTTTCAGAGGCAGTATAGACTTCAAGTGCCTAAAGAAATCCTTAGAATGCTTTCAAGGAACAAGATACTTTCTGTACTCTAAAGACTTACAAATTAATAACAATAAACATGCAGACACTTAATAGATATTAAGTGCACTAAATAAATGCTATTTGGAAGATACCATTTTAATCTAGTGAACAAAAAGATTAGCTCACCTATGTTAACCAAATCATTTGTATAAAAAACATTTTTTTTTTATATAAAGCTCTAAATTTTAAAGCTTTTGGGCCATAATTTATCATAAACATAATAAATACTGGTGACAGACTTTTTATCTGGATAATCTTCACATGCAAGTAAAAAAACTTGAGTTTGCACAGTGAGCAAACTCAGTGTCCTGGGTTCAGCTACAGCAGTCATTTTTTCTCCTTCTTAGTAGATGGTGCAGTGCTTTGTTTTTGACTTTCAGTCTGAGAACAACGCTGATAACACCGATGTTTTTAGTTGTTGCTCAGTAATGTTTACTCTGACCAAGGACTTTCTCAGTCTCATGCTCTGCCAGGGAGAAGGGGAAGCTGGGAGGAAGCAGAGACAGGACACCTGACCCAAGCTGGCCAAAGGAGTATTCCATACCACAGCACGTCATGCCCAGTATATAAACTGGGGGGAGTTACCTGGAAGGCCCAGATCGCTGCTTGGGTCAGGCTGGGTATCGGTCGGCGAGTGGTGAGCAATTGTATCCTCTCCCCTTGTTGTTCCTCTTATCATCATTACTGGTAGCAGTAGTGGGTTTGTATTATACCTTAGTTACTGGACTGCTCTTATCTCAACCCGTGGGAGTTATATTCCTCCTATTCTCCACCCCATCCCCCTGGGAACGGGGGGAGGAAGAAGAAGGGGAGTGAGCGAGCAGCTGCATGGTTCCGTGATGCCAGGTAGGCTTAAACCACAACAGCTTTATAAAACATATCTATAAATTAATTCATTTATATCTGTAATGTTCTTTAAAAACATTCCCCCCTTCCTACTTATCCCTAAGAGAAACAGCAAAATTATTTCTCATCATTTTACGACATATGATTCAGAAATATAAAGTGAACAATTAATTCATCATAAAATCAAATATTTGCTTTGCTGGATGTTAGTAAGGTGTTAAAAACAATTCGTTATATGAAAGACAGTAAAAGCTTATCACTTAGAGAAATTCCAACTGAACTGCTTTTATGACTTTGCCTCACTTCAGCTAAAATTTTCTCTGATGTTAGAGCTTTTGAAATTCCTGGGAGGGTTTTATCCCCAGGAAGAGTCTTATTTTCCATTTCAAAAAGAACTAAAACAATTCTTTGGTTTTACTGCTTTTGATACATGTACAAATTTTTTGTGGTTTGTGGCATTAAAGAGCATTAAAACGCAAACCTTGCAACTTAGAAATTGACTAAAGTTTTACTTTTTGAGATGATGTCAACTATTATGGGCTTTACTCCTCCTTTGGTTCTGGCAGACAAAACATGATGCAACAGACTCCTGTGATCAACGAGAATTTTTCATTGATCCATGACTTGGAACCCAGTATACCTCAACATCTGCTAAACCATCAGATGTGTTTCCACCTATTTACCTGCTAGCTTCATTCAAACACAGAGACAGAAAGGAATTTCTGGAGAGGATGAAAGCAAAAGAGAGACTAGACAGCAGACCAACAGATACACCTCTCGCCTGACAGAAACAGAATCCCTGTTGAGCAGTTCAAAACTTGTAATGGCACTAAGGTCACCCACTTGAGAGCCCTAAATGTATTTCGATATATATTTTGATAATTGATATATATTCTGTACCTGGGCCAGGGCAATCCAAAGCACAGCTACAGGCTGGTAAGATACTGGGTTGAGAGCAGCCCTGAGCAGGACTTGGGGGTGTTGGTTGACAAGAAGCTCAACATGAGCTGCCAGGGTGCACTTACAGCCCAGAAAGCCAACTGTATGCTGGGCTGCATCAAAAGAAGCGTGACCAGCATGTCAAGGGAGGTGATTCTCCTCCTCTACTCTGCTCTCATGACACCCCACCTGGAGTACTGTGTTCAGCTCTGGGGCACCCAACATAAGAAAGATGTGAGCTTTTGAAGCAAGTCCAGAGGAGGGCCATGAAGATGATTAGAGGGCTGGAACATCTCTACTATGAAGACAGGCTGAGACACCTACGGTTGTTCAGCCTGAAGAGGAGAAGGCTCAGGGGAGACCTTATAGCAGTCTAAGAAGGCCTACAAGAAAGCTGGAGAGAAAGTTTTTACAAGGCCATAGAGGGACAAGATGAAGAAGAGAAGCTGTGGCTATGCCATCCCTGGAAGTGTTCAAGGCCAGGTTGGAAGAGGCTTTGGGCAAGCTGGTCTAGTGTAAGGTGTCCCTGCCCATGGCAGTGGGGGTGGAACTAGATGGCCTCTAGGGTCGCTTCCAACCCAAACCGTTCTATGATTTGATAATACTGGGAAAGGGGGCTATGCCTGTGTTGTGGTTTAAGCCCAGCCGGTAACCATGCAGGCGCTCACTCACTCCTCCCATTCTTCCCCCCTGCTCCTGGGGGGATGGGGAGGAGAATCGAAAGAATGTAAATCCCATGGGTTGAGATAAGAACAGTCCAATAATTAAAGTGTAATACAAAACTACTACTGCTACCACCAATAATAATAATGATAAGGGAAATAACAAGGGGAGAGAATATAAAACTAAAACGGGAAGGGGAGAAAAAACCCACAACAATAAACAGCAGTGATGCACAACACAGTTGCTCACCATTCACTGACCAACACCCAGCCCGACCCAAGCAGCAACCTGGGCCTTCTGGGTAACTCCCCCGTTTATATACACGGCATGACATGTTGTGGTATGGAATACTCCTTTGGCTAGTTTGGGTCAGGTGTCCTGTCTTTGCTTTCTCCTGGCTTCTTGTGGCTCTCCTCACTGGCAGAGCATGAGAGACTGAAAAGTCCTTGATTGGAGTAAATATTACTTAGCAACAAGTAAAACATCAGTGTGTTATCAGCACTGTTCTTGGACTAAAGCTGAAACACAGCATTGCACCAACTACTAGGAAGCAGAAAAATAACTGTTACAGCTGAACCCAGTACAGCCTGTAGTTTTCTCCTCTGTTTTGTCTAATGTTAGGAAAGTCCCTCAGAATGCCTGAAATCTCATATGTTTGTGTATGAATATTTATCTTGATGTCTCTGCTATACTTGTTTGTGTAATGATGGAAAGCTCAGAAACAAATCTGTTGTCACCAAAGGTAACAAAAAGAAGAAACAAAGTTCCAAGATTCAGGTTTACCATTAGCAGGGAATTAGTAATTAAACCTCTAGGATACACACCCCAAAGTACAAAAAGTTTTATGCCTTCTGAAGGCCCTTGCCAGCTCAGTAGTAAGTTTCTATTTCTCTCTTACCTGTGTTAGCCATCATTATGGTATTCAAGCATCACTAATGATAATTAAATATTTAACTAGTTAGCATCTGGTGCAAATTTTGGCTGCCTGGCTGGGCAGTAGCTTCTGTGAGCAGCAGACAACCAGAGCAGAAAGAATTACTGTGATTATTTCTTAATAAGGTGGCTAAAATGGTTCTCAGGTAATCAGTGAAAAAGACTTACCCATTCAGCTCTTGTTCAGAAACAACTTGAATATTAATTATGCAAATAAGAGTTTTCAGCCAGATTACGGAGACTTTAATATTTTACTATTACTGAGAAATAACTGCGCCACAGTTAATGTAAGTGAACCTGCAGACAAGTTGCAGGGAATTGCCCATAAATCATAGAATCACAGAATGGTTTGGGTTGGAGAGGACCTTAAGATTATCTAGTTCCAAACCCCCTGCCATAGGCAGTGACACCTCACACTAGACCATGTCACCCAAGACTCCATCCAACCTGGCCTTGAACACTGCCAGGGATGGAGCATTCACAACTTCCTTGGACAACCTACTCCAGTGCCTCACCATCCTCACATCAAAGAACTTCTTCCTTACATCTAACCAGAACTTCCCCTGTTTAAGTTTAAAGCCATTACCCCTTGTCCTGTCACTACAGTTCCTAATGAAGAGTCCCTCCCCAGCATCCTTGTAGGCCTCCTTCAGATACTGGAAGGCTGCTATGAGGTCTTCATGCAGCCTTCTCTTCTCCAGGCTGAACAGCCCCAACTTTCTCAGCCTGTCTTCATAAGGGAGGTGCTCCAGCCCCCTTATCATCCTTGTGGCCCTCCTCTGGACTTGCTCTAACAATACACAGATGAGTGTCAGTAACTGTATAGCACCGCAGTTGTCTAACTGGCTAAGTTACATAAATTAAGAACAAAATATAGCACCAATGTTCCAGCTTGTCAAAGCATTGAGCAACTCACCCTTTGCTGCTCACTTAATCATCCTTCTTATATCCCTCTTATCTGCTGTATAAAATTTTAGAACTTGTATTTAGAGGAGGGCAAAGGGAAGACTGAGAAAATGGGACTGTCTTGTTTATTAAAATGCAACAGGTACACCTGAATTAAAGAGGTCTACTTCAGAGGTGTGTGCAGAGTTCTTTGGAAAATCAGGACAAGTTTTTAGATACATATTATCACAGGGCACAATGTATTTTCTTACAATCAATCTGTATAGGAGGCTGGACTAAATGACATGTTAGAGGGTTTTTTTCTTGTGCAAGTACTGAAAAAAATTACATCCTCAGTGATGCTTTAGTTCACATGCTTGCTCTCTGTAGGGATCTTTGAAACAGAGAGACAAAACTGTGACCAATCTGATTCTGAAGAAAACTGGAGTCTTTTCAAGTACTTGCAGCAAAACTAAGATTTTTTTTAATTAACTTGCAGAGTTAACGTCCCTTTCAGCTTAAGGGAGGTAGCAAAGTTTCACCTCCCAGATGTCCCTGAGAAAATGTTTCTTTTTCTCAGAGCAAAGCCAAAGCCAAGTATTACAAATTCTCCTACCAAGCTTTTATTGATTTTTTTTTTTTTTTCTCCTAGGAAATCAAGGCAAAACCCTAATTTTCTTCAACTTACTTAAAAAATTAAATAATTCTCAAGTGTTCATATGATACAATCTCTCCATAAAGCAGGACAAAGTTTTCATGACTGCTATATTTGTTTTGGTCTTTAGTCCAGAAATTTTAGGACAATACATCTTTATTTGTTTTGTGTTTATATTTTGTGTATATTTATACATGAATTCTAACACACACACATGTATACTCAAATATTTGTACATATGCCTTGTAAGAAAAATGAAAGTCTATTCCCTACAGGCATGCCTAAGAGTGGCAAACTTCAGAAAACCCACCATAGATAATGACTGATGACTAATATAAATTAATCTTCCTAATACAGTACAAAACCCCTTTCCACTCCCAAATTTACTTAAAGAAGAAGTAATTTTGAAGGATACCACCAATTATATGACTTCCTCAGATTTTTTTTAAGGTACAGATTTCCCTTCCTATACTTAACAACAGAGTAGCTGTTCTCCAGTGGAAAAAAACCCAAACAAACCAAAAACAAACACCAAAACAACACAAAGTAACCATAATACATCTTCCACTTCCCACAAAGTGAAGTGGTCCAGTGCCTAGATATGGAAATAAGAAAATGAAGTGACTCTTCCACTGAAGAAACCCCTGATGTATTATTCCAAAGAGTATAATATCTCTGTACAAAACTCACATGCACTTTCTATTATTTTGACTATTATTGTGTGCCAGTAACATTTATTTTGAAATTTAAAGCACTTACTGTAGCACTTTTGCATTCCATGCTTCATTTTTAGACTCTGTCTTCTCAAAACTGGAATTATAGCTTTAATTTTGACAGGGAAAAGAAATAAAATGAATCCTAGTATGTCCCAGAAGCTTCCTGAGATTACAGAGGGTGGTGCAGGAGGAATAATGTGATGAAAATTTAGGACTGAATAGACAAATTGCAAACACTCACAGTAGATGCTAATACACATTTTGCATTCTTGCAAAATAACCTATTAATAGAAAAAAAGTCCTTGCTTATCAAATTCTTACAGCAGTACTCAGAAAGTACAGCACAACTAAGAAGGCCAGAAAACTTTAAAGATGTGAAAGTAGAATTGGATGCTTACTGATATTTAAAGATGAGAAATTTCAAAAGAAAACATGACAGGACGTACATTTAAAATGTAACAGTTTTAAATGTCCAATCTTTTCATACACTCTTCTGTGCTATTTTCTCTTTCCTTCTACTAGTGCTTTAGTAAGGTTATTATATTACTTCAATGAGAAATAAAAGTAAAAATCCACCAGTTTTAAAGGGAAGTTTGGTATATCTCCTTCATTGTACAAGAAAAAGAAGAAATTTGTCTTTTAACACCTTAGTGGTGATGTAGCAATCACTGGTGATGCAGTATAGAGTATTACTTTTGTTAGCCATATGACTGTGTTTGTTAGATAGTTCCTGCTGCACACCAGGAGACACGTCTGCTGTTTCTGCAAACAGGAGCTGGCCAGAAAGCCCAATAGCTGTAACAATCTGACATGCCTCCTGAAGACAGAAACTTTCTGCCCATAAAAAAATCTCAGTCCTGAAAACAGCCCATCACCAGCAATGGTGCTGTCAGCCTTGAAATCAGAAAATCGTAATTCCCAGGGAAAATTTAGCAGTAGAATCACTGCTAGTAGAATCACAGCAAAGAAGGTTAAGGCTAACCACTGTAGTGGACTCTCTCTCAACTAACCCAAAGTCCTCTTAAAAGTAAACTTTAATCATTAGCATCAGGATTTTGGGATGCAGGGAAGAAGTACCTCCTGCATGACACTGCATTTTATTGACAGTGTAGGGTGAAGAGGCTATGTCTGCACTGTGAGATTCTGGGACTCACCAGAAAAGTTAATCTGTCTTCATAAAACTCAAAAAAGTTCTTCCGTTTTAATTTGTAGGAAATAGAGGCAAAGAAAAAAAAGAGGCATGCATACATAAGCAAAGGTAATGAAATTAGATTTATTTTAAAACATATTCTACCAGGTGTTATATGAAGTAGGAAACTTTGTAAGGTAGAAAGGTCTTTTTCGGCTGAACTAGTTCTAGATCTGAACTGTCCTTCAATTGTTTGTTGAAAACTAAATATGACTGACAATTTATGCTAAAAACTTCCTATCAGAAATAGTAGTTTGTTAAACTCAGTTAAACCACGTAAAATTAAAGAAAAATTGGTTTAGAAACAAAACGAGGAAATATTTTTTAAAATGCTGTTCCCTTTCAGAGTTTTTCAAAACAGGAGTTTTTTTTTTCAGACATAAAATACCTTTAAAACCTAAAACATTTCGAAATTAAAATAGTCAACATTGAAAAAAAAGTCTAATGACCTCAAACTCAAAACCTAAAAATAGGAAAAGAAATAATTTCAATCTCATACAGTATTTTGAAATTTCATCTTTTCTTTGTAAATTGTGGTTTATTCCTGAAAAAAGGATTTTTAAATAGGAAAAAGAAGAAAAAAAGAATCCAAATGAAAAAAACCCTCCTATTTTTTAATACAGTAGAGCCTTCTAAGGTAAGATCTCATAAAGTCAGCATGATGTAGTGTTATATAACAATTGTTTTCCATTCTCTTTTAATAGCAGAAACTCTGCAAACCTTTATGAACAAAAATGCCAGAAAAAAAACCCAAAATGCCAAAAAAACCCCAAGTACATCAGTAGCCCCCTATGCTGGAGTAAGTTAATTAAAAGAAACACAGTGCAATTGGTGTTATCAACTGTGACAGGTAAAAGCAAAAGAGGAAGAGAGAAGATTACAAGGTGTCATTCAATAAACAAAGGCAGTAGACGATAAAAGCAATTCTGAATTCAGAACACAACCCAAAGGTCTGGTTAGATGGTTTAACATGTCATATTAGCAGAGGCGAAATCTATGCCTCCATGATGGGCAATGGCCTTACCAGTTGGAGACTCCAGAAATTCAACAGCTACATGCATAAAAGACTTAGCAGCATTAAAAGTTACACAAAGGCAGCTACAGAATTCCTGGAACCTGGCCAGAAGAGCAGGGACTCAAAGGAGAGGTTTTTGAAACCAGCCTGTACACATGATTGAATGGTATAACACAGCAGCTCTAAATATTTCTCTCCATAAAATGACAGTTTAATTTTATAAAATCAGCATAATTTTCATGTGCCAAATGCTGAGTTGTGACATGAAACAACTATTTGCATGAATTTCCATCATGCTGTCAACACAAAGTTTCTTGGCAAACCTGTGCACTTGCACCTGCTCTAGAGGCTGGCAAACCAGCCTTTGTGGGGCCCAGAAGCTTGGCTTTGCTTTCTTCATCTACTTTTGTCACTTGTGTTCTCTCATCTTTCCTCACTACATACCAGAACAGTAAGTCCTTGCTTTGAGTCAAAGGCCACTAAGTCCATTAAGATTTTTGTCTTACAAAATCACTGTCCCTTAAACCCTGGTGCTTCTGGTTCAAAAAAGGGAAACAATAAAGATAATTGGGTTAAAGAGATTAAACTTAATTCTGTACCAAAATACAGTGAAAAATGCTTAACAGATTTTAGTCCTTATTGCATTTTACCTGTTGGTTTGGTTTTGGGTTTTTTTTTGGCTTTTTGTTTGTTTGTTTGTTTTTAAATATTTTACCCATACTGCCCCTCCTCCCCCCTTGTCTAAATTGGGAATATCATTCTGTATTTCATTGTTTATCCACTAAGGTAACATGAAATTACACTAAAGAAATGTAAAGAGCTAAGAAGTGTCAATTTCTGCTATCGGTTTTGTAGTGCAAGGAAAATCAGTCATGTTATTCTGTAATTAATATAGCCTTAGCGGAGACTAAAATCTGTCTCTATGTTCTTGTTCTATATTTTAATTCTATTCTGTAGTCATTCACTAAACTTTCAATGATTAAAAAATACTTCCTCAGCTCCTAACCAACAACTTCAAATAATAATGAATAAAGTGCCAGCTTCATACACAAAAGCCAGTTAGTTCAAGTACTTGTGGAGTCATATAAAATTACTTTGGCTTTTTATACTGCTAAATGAATTCTGAATTTGGCCCCAAAGTTTATTTACCAGCTACCAGTTTTATAATGAACTAGATCTTGTGAAGAAAACTATTAACAGTTTTGAAAGAAAAAAGGGAAGAAAAGAGATTTTGTATCTAAATGATCAACGTAAAGGGGTGAAAAAATTTTATGTCCATTATGCCTACTCATATAATTTTGTGATTGTTCTTTACATTATGGTGATGCAGTCAGTCAAGTTTTAAACATTGAGTTGGCAGATTGCTTTCCACTTCCATCAAGAGATAATCCACAAGTTCACAGATCCCATTATATCCCTGTATTTTCCTTTTTATTAATTAACCGTTATCTGTTTGCAGATTATTATGGTTGCCTATTTCAGACTTCAAGATTTTACACTGGAATGGATAAAAGAGGCCATTGCAGAACAAAGTACATGCACATAGTGTAGGGATGATATTGATCCCTAACTTCATTTTTTGTTCCTGGCAGACATACATGACAAAATATTCATGTTGGAGGGGTTTTTTTCATAGTTTGGTTTTTTTTAAACAAACAAATAAACAAAAAAAGCAGTAACATCCCTATAAAGAAGTTCAGCATTTCAGGGATTCCATAAATTGCAAATTCCTTAGCAAGGTCTTCTCTTCGCCTCATTCAGATTCCCTGAACTGAATCTTGGCAGGACACTTGCACATCATCTTTACTCAGTAGAGAAAGACAGGCTTCTTGAGCACCGTCTAGGAAGAAACACATGATCACTTACCCTGCAGTTGCTTACAATCCACTCATTCTGATTGTAACAATAGAGCAGATTTATCCTGTTGAATAGAAACTGCTTAAATAAGTTCTTCCGCCTACTTCTGTCTCTCTTATCCAATAGTGTCTAACATTAAGCATGTGATTTGACATTATGGTATTGAGAATAACATTTTTTTGCTGTCTACATAAATGAGCATGAGAATTACAGTATCTATTCATACCTTCAAGTACTCAAACATTTTATCAATTTAATTATTGCTCTGTAATGCTGTTGCTACTCTGAAACATTTAAGTCAGTCAGAAAAGTATTAGAAGGTAATTTTTCCACAGTGTGTCACCCATGCTCTACTTCATTCTGCGAGCATCTTGTGACATCTGTATGCCTACTGGGATTCAGAAATCTTCTGTAAGATCATTTTACTACAAAAAAGACTCACTTGGTTATAAACAGCCTGCGACTGAGCTGACAGCAGACTTTTCATCAGTCACAATTCTCTCTACCTCTTTCTACATTTTCAGAAGTGAAAATTTGACTATTTGATGGGCTACGTGAGAACAATTACTATTTTAAGACTCCGTGTGAGATAGCCAACCTGTGACTATAGTATGTTGCTCCAGAGAGCTGGTCTGAAAGGGCTGACCTTGTGCCTTTTTCCAATTCCGTGAGTAGAAGCCTGACAGTGCGCTTACCCATCACCATTAATATTCAGAGAAAGCTGGGCTCCTGGAGCACTGGCTTGTATGAAGAACAAGATTAAAGATGGTTACAGAGTTCCACATGAGTTATTAGCTGTTAGCCTGATGTAAACATGACTAATGGATAATGGAATTAGTTTGGCTGAGCAGAAATCACCCGGAGGAGCCTAACACTTCTCTTTCATCTCCTTCATAGAGGATGTAGAAGGGTAGGGGAAGTCTTGCATGTCACTTTGAGAACCTGGCTGGGTTATGACACTGCTTGAAATAGAATCCTCTCAAGAAGGCAGACATGCTTTTTGTCTTTGCACAGGTACTTTGGAGCTTGGAGAAAAATAAAATTAATGTGGGGAGCAGGACAAACTAAAGAAAAATGTTCCTGATCTCAAATCACTTTCTTATAGTCCTGCCTTCTTCCGTAAATACATTTCAGTAACCACTGAGGAAATTTTTTCCTGTTCCACTCATGGAAGCAGTTAAACTCTCTTTTCTGTGTGGTATAATGTCCTTCTATGGACCTCCTCAATATGCTGTTTATTAAGAGCATGTGCGTAATATTCACCATATAAGTTTTTGGCAGAGTTTCCATTTTAAAGGAAGAGTTTGTGTCCCCCACATCTAACACAGTGTGCACCCTCTGGAAATACTGACAAAAAGGAAATTCTATTGTAAGTTTTACAGCTACAGCGTTAATAGATACTGTGCTACTGTTATCCTGAACTCTATTCCTGAACTTTTCAAGAAAAAAAAAAGTGACATAGCACGGTAACTGTAATGTGGGCAAACCAAGAAAATATACATTCCAACAAAACAAAAGTTGGTTTTCAATGTTTTCTGTTGTGTTTGTGAAGAAAAAAACCCAACCAAACAACCCCACAAATAAAAATCATTTTGTAAAACTAATAACTAATATAAAGAGAATACAAATTAAAGAGGTTATAATATAGCAGGATCATTACAGCACAGTTTGATGGTGGTGAACATGAAGAACATCAAACTTTTTCAGGATTAAATAAAATACATATTTGCTACATAAAAACTTCCTTTCATAATTTTCCAAAGACAAAAAAAATAGTGACACAAATAATACTAAACAGTGTATATAGTAGGACTGTTCATTTATATACTCATATATACCATATAAATAAATGCTTTTGAGCATTGCACAAGACTTTCTGAGCATTAATGAATAAAACATCTTCACAGACCCTCACATAATATGAATAACAGCAACTACATTTCGCAAAAAGAGAATCAAAGGTAGAGAGATGATCTGAAAAAATCCACTGGGGAAAGCAACAGAATATACCAGAGCTATAAATCTTCAGCAGTGACTTGCACCTTCTTGGCATTAAGTGATAGATTAAAAAAAGACCAAAAGGTTTGTATCTAAAAGGTTATGTAATTTTTTAAAACTACATTCTGAGAATACAAAATTGGATTAATAGTTGACAGTGTTACTTAAAAACTGCATGACATGACACAACAAGTGCTACCCTCAGCTTCTGAGATCTCAATTCTAAGACTGTCTTGTTGATGCCTTCATGATGCAGGAAGTCACATGCACAGAGCTGGCAACATGCATTTGGTTTTTTGGTCTGTTATGCATGCAACTTTGAAATGGCCACACTTGATCAAAACTAAAGCATCTGAAACACCACCAGTTTCTTTAATAGATTTGAAGCTCTACAGGAGCATAAACCAATGAGGTTTTGGTGAAGGAAAGCCATCCAGGAGGAAACAAACAAACAAACAAACAAAACACATGCATAGAAAAAAGGAAAAAAGAAAAACCAAAAAAAAAACCAACAAAAGGAAAAATAAAAAGCTACACTTAAATTTTCCAAGGTGACTTCAATCGATAGAAAATGTACAATTTATTTGTTGAGTTATAATTTGTAGCTATTCTAAATTGTGTATTGCCTTTAAAGGAAAGCTACTCTGTAGAGAAAAGAATTAGAAACTTTATTAAAGTGCATTATGTCATGAATACTACTGATCTCTTCTCCCCCACTGCCACAGAGTGGATGACTGTTCTCTAGGAAACCTTTGTTTAAACAACTACATTTTAATAGTAGTGTGTGCAATTCACTGCTTTTGTTTAATATATGCTACTCTTTTGTATCCTACAGAAGTTCGTTGAAATGTGCCATTATTTCCAAGATGAATTGGTAATATTTTTGTAGTAGTACTTATTCATGATAGTACAGCATTTCAATCTTGAATTTGACTTCTACACATTGATCAAAAATTGCTCGTCTTATTCAAATAACAAGCAATCTACACATTAGAGGTGCTTAAGCTGATCTTAAATTGTGCGTACCTTAACTATCAATAAAGTAATCGCGAGGTAGCATACACAGCTAAAAGAAAAAAAAGTTTTGCAGGCATCAATATGAATTTCTTGTTTAAGAAGTTTACACCTACTCTTGTGATATTTATGGTGCCGTCTCTATGCAGATGAAATGGAGACTTACTCTATTATCTTCTGGATGCCCAAACACTGTTTGAGAGATAAGGTTCAGTTTCATCCTACCCTTATGTTCATAACATTTTAGTGGTAAGCAGTTACTAACACATTTTAAAGTTAAAGTAAAATGCATATTTCCACCCCAGCTTTCAAAAGAACTTTATTTTTTCTCTCTTTAACTCTACTTCTTATAAATGTGTTCAAAAGAGAGACTTGGTATATCCAGCTAAGTTTAAACCAGAATGTTCTTTTTCACCTTCTCAAAACCAGATATAACTGCTGTGCTCTCACAGGGAAGATGGTAGTAAGATATTCATAATCTTTTCCTTACTTTATACCCCAGACAGCACTCTCAGAGAGAAACTCTGCTTTACCACCTCCATCAAAAATCATTACCTTTTGGTGAAATGTTACATTCCTATAGCCATACTCTCCCATCAAGTCTCCCAAAGCACACAGGCAGAATCAGTCTTACTCCCGGAAAATTACTATATTTGCTATCTACACAGGAAATCAGCTGACTGTGCTCTGTGAATAAAATAAGTACTTGACTGCTTCCTTAGATATGAGTGATTTTTATATCCTGTGCTTGACCGATCAGTTAAAACCCTACTAAAACACTACTAATTTTGTATCTTTTTTCTTCTATATTAACAAAGATACCTGACAAATATTTCAGTGTTATATAGATATGTAGCTCATTATTATAATTAAGATAAAACATGGTAGTAATTAGTCATTCTCAGGTGATGGATCTTCAATGACATTTTCTAAACCACTGTCAACTTCTCATGAATCAACATAGTTTTTACCTGTAAAATGATAAGCAGACCTGGATCTTTTGCCTGCATTAGTGCATGATTAAGATTGCTGTCTCTTTAGTTTTTGTGTGAATTATGCAGATTACTGACTCCTACAGAAGCCTACTGTCAATTTTTATTTTTTTACACAACACCTTCAGTATTTTACTGCATGAAATCTCAAACTGAAGAAAAAATAATTTTTTCATTCTCATATTACTAAATGGAAAAGGCCCTAGCAATATAGGAGTATGTGCTGATTTTTGGCTGGGGTAGTGCTAATTTTCTTCATAGTAGCTGGTATAGGGCTATGTCTTGGATTCCTGAACTGCTGGAAGCAGTGTTGATAACACCGGTATGTTCTAGTTACTGGGAAGCAGTGCTTACACAGGGACAAGGCCTTTTCTGGTCCTCATACCACCCTGCCAGCGAGTAGGCTGGGGGTGCACAAGAAGCTGGGAGTGGGCACATCGCGGACAGCTGACCCCACCTGACCAAGGGGTTATTCCATGCCATGTGATGTCATGCTCAGCAATAAATGAATGGGAAATTTGTCTGTGGGGACGCTGCTCAGGGACTGGCGGGGCATTTTTCAGTTGGTGGTAAGCAATTGTTTCCATTTGCATCACTTGTCTATCTTGGGTTTTATTTCTCTGTCTTTGTCATTTTCCTTTTCATTACATATGATATTCATTACAATGCTAATATTTTGTTTCAATTACTAAACTGTTCTTATTTCAACCCATTCTCAATGTTAACCTTTCAATTCTCTTTTCCCCCATCCTGCTGTGGTTGAGGGGAGGACTGAGTGAGCAGCTGTGCACTGCTTAGTTGCCAGCTGGGCCTATACCACGACAGAATGTGAGAGTAATGTTTTCAGATGAAGAAGATGGTGATTAAAATCCTACATTTTGAGCATTACTTTTCTTGTCTGCTATCCATCAACCTTTCAAAGGACTCAGGTTTGTATAATGTATTTTTAGCTACTTGGGCATGCCCAGCACAGACACTAAATTAAGGTCATATTATCATAAAGTGTTACTAGCTGCTTTTTTCTTTTTTTTTTTTTTTTTTTTAATTAGGAGTCAGCTAGCTTTCCATTACCAGCAGAAAAGAAAGCCCAGTGAATGGATTACATCTTTCCTCATATTGCTCATGCTGTCCTAGAATGTGATTATTTCAGTTTTATTGGCAATCTGTCATTTTGCTAATCTAGTATATGATAGTACAGGACAGCAGCTGAAACTCTGCATGGTTCCTTCCTTGCAGGTTGCTGGATTTCTTTTTACACCTCTGTGATTCTCTGCTTGTGAATGGGAGACTGGAATAAAGCAAAAAACTATCTGGTTTTTTTTTTTATGTGTGTGTGATTCAAATAACCTTCTTGCACTGTTATGAGAATATGGTTTTCTGCAGTAATCACAAGTCTGCTGTCCTTTTCAAAATCCTGGTTTGTAATAACAGTGACATATGGGGTAACTTTGAAAGGGAATATATATATGTAAAGACCCAACCTCTAATGACTTAACTACAACCTGCAATGTCTCATGCTCAGTTGCTGCTGGACTGCACTGAACGACAGAACAACAGGTCTGTAATCAAGCTCCCATCTTTGCTCCATGAGCATTTAAAATGTTGTGAAGAATAGCCTCTCTGATTCGTGCAAAATCTCATACTCCAAAAGATCTTTTCACCAAGCTACTAGTGGAAAAGTTGTTAACAGTCAGTTTCACCAATCCTTAATATCTTTTCATAAAAATATATATTTATACATTCTCATGGATCATGCCTGAAATACCTTTCTCATTTTTTCAATGTTTCTTTTCAGCTTTGTTCATGTTTTAATTAGCAAACAGAGGCTTCTCTTTGATGTTATTACTGCAAAATGCCAGACACAGTAGCTGTGTCAATGTCCTACGTGAAAGAATCAGAGGACAACCTGAATGTCTTTTTCTCAGAAAGCTATTTAATGACTTGACCTCTCTAATAGAAACTCCTTTAGTTTCTCAAAATCCTTACTGAAAGTTACATTTTATGTTCCATATGCCTTACAGAATCAAAAAACTGTTGGGTTTGGGGTTTTTTTTGCCCTGTATTTAACAATCCATGGATGTGTTGTACCCTTATACTGCTAAAGCATGTATTCCCGAGATGGACTTAAACATCTTGAGATAAATTTGTACATTTCCTTTATTTGCTATGTTCTTTACTATTTTTTCCTGTACTTTCCTGACTTCCTATTTTCCTATTTACTATTTTGCCTATTTTCTCTGATTGTGTTTCATATAGTCTAAATTTTTAGCTCTTCCCAATGCTGTTCAGAATCTCTAGTCATCCTCCTCCATGTTTTTCTTCCCCTTAGATTAAATGTCCAATATATTCTCTATTACATAAAAAAGTCCGTTTTCCCTGAAAATATCCTATATACTAAAGCAACCCAAAAAGTAAACTTAGGATTATTTTTTTTTTTTTTTAATAAAAGCATTGAAAAAAACATGCCTCCTAGAAGTCCTTCTTTCTTAGTAGCAAAAAATCTTCCTTTTCCACATTTCTTTAACTATTTGTCTCTATATAGGTGGAAAGAAATCCATCATAGTTTTGTTCAGAGGAACAAGTGATTTGGCAGTTGGTTTTGTTTGTTTTGGTTTGATTTGTTTTTGGGGGTTTTTTTTATACAGGTTAAAAATATATACATACTACATGTCGTCTGCTCATTACTAAAAAAATTAAGCATGGAATTTCACTTTTCCCTGGGGAAAAGGGAAAGCCCTTGTTACATGAATCATAGGTAGGGTTGGAGTCTTGCTTTGACTCTGAAGTATTTCATATCTCCTAAAATGTAATGGAAACAGTCTCTTGACAATTCCAGGTTTTTTACCATGACATTGTTGCAGGCTGTCATTCTTTCTCCAGTCATGAACTGAATTAGCCTTTCAGTCATTTTTCTTTTCATGTCTTCTGATGTTTTCTGCATTATCCATGTTAGATTCAGCTGCAAAAATCCTCATACACAGGCCTTCATATGGCTCAGGAAGCCACACAGCCTTTTCTGCTAATATTCAAGGAAATACTTTTACTTGACCAGAAGACCAGCTTTGTAAGACCAAAAATCAGGTTGCACTGTCCTTCACATGATGGATATACAAATGATGTATCTGCTTATATGACTGTATGCACAAAAGTTACACAATATGACATGATGTAACTGCATCTGATGCCATTCCACAACCAAATGGGAACCTGCCACACAACATACTTGCTGCTAGTCGTATGAGAGGCAAGAGGCAAAAGAAGATGAAAGAAGGCACAGGAGAAAAGGCCATAACGGACAGACCACCATGCTAATGAAATCGAGACTGCTCTTATCTAAGGAACCATCAAGTAAAGAGGGTCACAGACACCACCTGTTGGACATGTGTGTCCATACAGGGAGTATGCTTTGCTTTATAGTCTTAATAAATATGTGTGACTTCCTATCATATATGATAATGTAGAGAAAAGCTATTAAGAAGGAGAGGTAAGCATAAACACCTCAGAATCCACTGGTTTAAAGAAAAAAAGGCTACATTATGACTTAGATTTTGTGGAATGTAAGTGGTAATGACATTAAAATATATATGAGTGAGAATATTAACATCAGAAGCAGCTAGGAAGTAGTCTGCATGTTTGTTTGTATGTTTGTTTGTTTCCCTAGAGATTTTTAGTTAAATTTTGAAGGCTAAACAATTGTTAAGAAAAACAATTGGGGCTGTAGGCTTTGAATTCTAAATTGTGCCCAGCATTACACAAAAAAATGTTTACCAACAACTGGTGCACATCAGTGGCTCAGTTTTCATGTTACATCTCATGCTCACAAAAGGATTTAAAATCTGTTCTAACAAATAATCTCTTCTAACTGTAATGTTAAACAAATGTATATATGCATGTGCAGCACAGTTAGTTATCTTATTAAAACACCAGAGATAAAGCTTTAGCAATCCACTTCTGATATCATCAACTCACAGTAGGTAGCTAATTTCTAGTTTTTCTGATTCTAGTTTCTAATGCTAGTTTTTCTAATTCCTAGTTCTTCTAATTTTTCTAATTTGCTAATAGCAAATATAATGTGTAAAACTCTTACCCTCTGAACTGCATACCTTCTTACGACCTGAAATTCCTTCCAAAGAAAATACAATAAAAAGGAAACATTGAAAAGGGATGAGAAGGACAGAAAGCTACTAAATAGCTAAGTGTGGACCTATGGGGTGTTTTTTTATGTATTTGTGTTGGTTTTTTTCCCTTTAATTCAGAGACGAAGCTTATTAAATTAAATCTAAAAATGTGCAGTGCTTCATTTAGTTAGCATTACATTTCCAGTGTTCTTAATTGGTCATCACAGTGCTATGCATCAGCAAACTTCTACACTTTGGACCCTGGTTGTGTGATTGAAAATGAAAGAAATTATTTGCAAATCTGTTTTTATATTAGAAGATTTCATAAAATCACCATTGAAATGAAAATCATCATCTTCCTGTATTTTTTGCTTGCTCAGCTGTAATGGCCAGAATCATGTCCTATTTCACTTTCTATTTTTTGAAAAAGAAGTCGTAGTGGCTTCTGGCATTCTCTCAAGACACTCCCTTCGCCAATTAATGAAACAGACAACAGAAAATAACCAAACTATGCGATTGAACATTTTAGCGGCTGGGAGGGGAATCACAGTTTGCACACATTTTGCTTCCCCTCTTCTACAAGAAGCTTCAAAAACTTACATTCTGCTCTTGAAATACAGTAAGTCTCCATCAACCTCATTGCGTTTTGGAGGAGGATGAGGTGAGGACACATTCAGAGCACTTCAAAAAAGCTTGGATCTGCTGCACTGAACTGCTCTGCTTCACATATATGGGGTACCTTATCTTGTAATGCTTTCTAGTTCATCTAATCCACAATCTAAACCTCATTTTGAAGATTCCATATATTTAATGATATATACACGTATACAATATGTATTGTTATTTTATATAATATAAATATATTCAATAATAATGAAAACCAAATGTACCTAGCATATGTAGCCTAATGGTTAGCTTCACTCAAGTGAGACCTGTAACTTCAAGAGAAATAAAACAAAAAATGCCCTGGTGGAGCTGAATTGTTGACAGCAGTGACTTTAATTAGGCTTCACTTTGGTTCATGTCATCACTATTGCTCTTTCTGGCTGTATATAGCTCTCTCAGAAGAACTATAGAGAACTGTCTAGCCAGTCTTAAAACCTAAAGTCAACTGTCATTCATTCTTCCCAGAGCCATGGATCTCTGAATTGCATCTGACACATTTTTCTGTACCGAGGCTGTCATTACTGATAAGAAAAGTGCTGATGACTTTTTCTACTGTAAGGAAATGCTGCCCTGGTATAACACCCACTTTTCAGCATATCATAAAAGAACCTTCTGAGAAACAGAAAGACTATGTTATCAGACAGAAAAAGACTCAACACACAAAACAATCCATCCAGCACTAACCAGCAGAGAAATATGGAAATTAGTATTAAAAATTCAGATTTATCACCATAGCATCAATAAAAGTCAGTTTAAACTCATAAGACTGCCTATTCACCTTCAAATCATACATACTTCAATAGTGTCTCCCTGAAAAAGTTAAGTGCAAAAGCATTTTGGTAGTTTTCTTATTATTTTTTCCCTGCTCTATGGTGTGGGATTCTTTATAGCGGGTTTTGTTTTTTTTTTTTGAATTTGGGTTTTTTTTTTGGTACATTGTTGTGTCAAACATAACATGATTCATAACTATTGTTAACTTGATATTTTGATATTTTAACTTTCAAGTTTAATTTTATTGTGCACATTAGAGTAATCTGACAGACAGAAATCTAAATGAATTTTAAAAACCAAAAAAACCCACGAATAATAAAACCCTTTTCTAGGGATTAGATTTGTACTCTGATATTATGCAACCATTTGACTGTATGAATGTTAGAGCTCTTTAACTTGAAATCCTGATTGAGTATTTGGAGTTGAAAACAGACCCATAAGTCACTGGAAATTTAACTTCCCCTAGATTTACAGTGAAAGCTCAGTTTTGCTCTACGTCATCTATGTCCCAACAAACTGGCCATTCTTAATGTTATCATGCTTCAGACACATGCTTCCATCACTGAAATATAAGGTATAAGAATATTTGGATTGCTGATAAAGGACTATAACAATGAATTAATAAACCAAAAATGACAGAGAATGCTTTGAAGAATGCAGGTATTATGGGCATCAATCAGTATGCTCAGCCTCTGATTCAGCAAAGTGCTTCTGACCGAGCCCTAACTTCAAGCATGCAAGCAGGCCCATTGACCTGAGCCAGCCTCAGACCTGGCACAGTAAGGTGCACTGGAGAAGCTGGGTGCTGCTCCAAAAGCACAACCCTGTTGCAGATTTGTTCTCATTAGGGACAAGTCAGACCTGTGTGGTGTCATTAGCAGATGACCAGGGAACGGCAGGCCTGGCGAAAACAGAATAGTTGATAAGAACTAAAAATATTCCTCTTACTTTGTCTCTCTCTCTCTGAAACAAAGGAAAACACTCAAGAGAATTCCCTTGTAAGTAGAATTTTCAGACACTGTCACAAATTGCTCCGTTTTTCTGATAACTCATCTAAATAAGTGAAATCAGTGCAAGAATTTAGCCATTTGAATCATAGAGTCAGTTAGAAACCTAGTTTCAAGTTAAGAAATCACCCATAAGATTATTGTGATGGTTCAGTATTACCTCTTTCATAAGTTCATGTTCATTATATCCTAATACAGCTTTGCACTTTGTCTGAAGACTTCACATTTCCTTTCAAACTTTATATAAATTCTGGTATACAAAAGTTGTCTTGTCCACTTTTTTCAAATGGCATACCAAAGAATAAAATTATTAAGTACCTCATTTATAAATTCTAAGCACCTAAATGGAGGCAGTCCAAATTATATCACTTAAAAAGAACTGGGTATTAAAAATGACATCCTCAAAATGAAGTACCTTTTACACTTAGGAAAAGAAAGAGATGTTGGCTCCTAGACTGTGTGCTGATCACAAGCCAAATTATCCTGCTCAGTGCTATTTTTGTAGGGTTTTTTTACATATATAAAGAACTAAAGGCACAATGCTGAATGAAAAATAACCCTACCATTTAAAAAGCTCATCCTATTGCCACCATTGAAGCAGCATGAAATTCAGCTTCTAATGACCACCTCTAACCTTAACTATATCTATGAGAAGATTTGCTTTGACTAAGTATAACTGAAAGGAAAAAGCAGGCTGGCAGTGTAAGAAAAAAAGACATCTTCAAAAACATTATAACCAAATGATCTAATTCCACAGAAGTATTACCTATAAGAACACAAGCTTATTTGCTTCTATGTGAGCAGAAGGGACTTACGAATCTGACTGCAGAATGGTAATTAAAGCATTAGTGTGAGAAAAGAAAATTATAAAATTTCCACTGAATCTAAACCAGTATATACTATAAGGAAGAAGTTCTTTACTGTGAGGGTGGTGAGGCACTGGAATGGGTTGCCCAAGGAAGTCGCGAATGCTCCACCCCTGGTGGTGTTCAAGGCCAGGTTGGACAGAGTCTTGGGTGACATGGTCTAGTGTGAGGTGTCCCTGCCCATGGCAGGGGGGTTGGAACTAGATGATCTCCAGGTCCTTTCCAACCCTAACTATTCTATGATTCTATGATTCTATATGCTTCAGGGGAAAAAATATATCCAAAACCCTTGCCTTCACAAAGATTTTCTCTGTATTTTAAAGTATAACCAATTACAAAGCCTGTCACAATTCTGCATATTGATCTAAATATCCATCTTCATTTTAACACAACAAACCATAAATGTATTCTTTAATTTTTCATATTCTTCGATGATGTCTCACATTACTATGTATGCATAAGCAGACTACAAACATTCTGTAACTCATCTTGTTTGCAACAGGTTCTTCTTGTAACAGCACAAATTCACGAATGTTCCAGCATTTGCGAATGCACCCTCATGTTCTGTCTTAAAAAATAATCGATTAACAACCCCACACACAAACCTCTCTCATTCTGTTTTACTCTGTCCTTTTTTCCTTATTAAAGGAAAACTGCAAAAGCTACATTTTTGCCACTGGTTTATTTTGGTCAATTAATGAAGGATGCATATTTGTTTTAAGAGATAAGATTGATGGATGTAGTTTAATAAATTATATGAGTAGCTGGACAGGAATCATATTTCTCTAGAATCTACACCAGATTCACAGTTTTGCCTGACAAATTCCTGGAAGGAGACAGGTTTCCACAGTGTATAGACAACTGTTTGAGGAGAGAATTAGAATGTGAGAAACAGACTATAGTATCAAAAGGAAAAATAAAATGTTATATTCTGAATATATGGAGAGTAGTTTGGGGTTTGCTTTGGTTTGGATTTTTGTTGTTGTGGGTTTTTTTGATTTGGTTTGGTTTTTTTGCTTTTGGGTTTTTTTCAGCTCAGCAGAATAAAAAAAAACTTATATGTGTCTTTACAGTCTAACTTAGATTTAAATCTCTTTTGAACTGTAATTCCCAGACAAATCCAGCTACATCATAGCCTTTCTGTAATCATAAATGGAAATCTGCAGAAGCTGGCTACAGACAGCCTTCAGGAATACAACAGCACAGAGTTGGAACACCTAAAACCAGCCCTAAAGTAGGAAGCAAGGGAAGATGTCGACAGCCCACCATCCCAGCACCCATGCTTAATCAGAGGAAATGCTCCTGAGACATTACTGGAGCACGAGGTGTCCTGTCCCATGCCTGGGAGTTCAGCAGCACAGAATACATGTCATTCACAAAGCAAATGGAAGTACCTCATATCTCTTCATCTTAAATAATTCATCTTTTTTTCAATTTATATGCCTTAATTACTTTGGCAACCTCCTTCTTCTGGCCCAAAAATCATGGACTGGGTAACCTTGTACAACAAAACTCTGTCACTCTTCTTTCTCTGTGTCATTCTAATTCTTGCTAAACATGAATTGCTTCAAAGATTTGTGCTCTAAGCCACAAACAGGTCTGACACATTTGCAGGAAATACAAATTACAAAACTTGCAACTTTAATCAAAGTTTTTTTCTAACTAAAGACAAATTCCCCAACACGGTATTCACATCCCATGATGTAAGCACTTTCCAAAGCACTGAACTTTTGAAGGAGCTCCAATTTTCTTATGTTTGTATATAAAGAACTTTCAGTGCACCCCTAGAAGTAACTGGCTAAAAAAATATTTAGTTATTTTAGTTAGCCAGGAAAATATTTTCTTTTATGTGTGTATTTAAGTTAGAATTATCCAAATGAAAAGCAATTTCTGTTCAGTAATTTATTTGACAATACTTATTGTTACATGCATTTACATAGTGTGATGCCATTTTAACTTTTCTGATGCTTTACTACAGAGGTCTGATTAAAAAAAAAATAAATAAAAAGCACCTGGTTTTGCTACACATCTGTTGTGCTTGTACTTTTAACATGTAAAAAACAAACAAACAAACAAACAAACCAAACCCCTAGTCATTTTCTGTTTTAAGCCTATTTCATACAAGGTTTCCTTTTCTTTTGTCTTTCCTCTGGAAGAACACATTCTAAACTGCTATAGAAAAGTGATTAATTTTTGGCTCATGCACTATCAAAACAATTATTGATTATGTTTCAAATCAATACTATTCACCTTTTACTGCACAAAGGTGTTAACTTCATTTTTTTAAGCGATTAAGATTGACAGTGACCTCCTCCAGTGACTATGAACAGAACTGTCTCAAAGCTTCCGTTGCCACTGAAACACATTGTTACTTTTGTTAATTCCTGAGAGTTGGTGCCTTCATAAACTAATGCAAGACAAACAAAATAACTCTGTCCTTAACCTTAATGAAGAATCCAAGATCCCAAATCTTTCAAAATTGTCTAGATGACCCTGGTGATGCTGTGTAACAAATTGTATCTTTTCAAGTTACAAGCTAGCTTAAGTTAAAGGAAGCAGGGAATTGAAAAAGTATCACTTCATCATACATCTTTTTAATCAGAAACACATGAAAGGCCTCATTCCCTCATTGGCAAATTCAGAGTATGTTTCCAAAATATGGTAATTGCCAATTGACTGTGTTTGCCCAGCACCCAGCCCGAATTGTTACATGACTCTTAGACTTACTATGAAAATAAACCAAGCACAGATGATCGTTATAGCTTACCATATGATCGTATGATCACTTATCCCAACACTCTGGGATACACCTGACCTGCTCTAATGATTCGGTATACACAGAAAAGAGACAGAGAAACACAGATGAACTCATAATAGATTTGTGCCCAGGTAAGGCATTTGAAGCTGGAAGCCAGAAGGTGATAATAAACCAGGTAACAATATCCAGATGGCTTTAGCTATTGAGAAAGTAATAAGAATTGTCTTGGGTGATGTGACCAATGAAGACATTGGTGGTTATGCCAACCAGCTATGTTAGAAAGCAATAACCAGCGAAAACAATTACCCCTCATGGAGAACATCCTTACACAAAGATAAATACATTTTACATTATATGCCACTAAGCAGTGTGGTTCTGCCCCTGTGGCTTATCCTGTGGTTTAGTTTTCCACTAGGATCCTAGGCTTAGGTGGCCCATAGAGACCCAGAGACCCTTCACGTTATGCCTAAGAAAGGAATAGAGACGCACATGGTCGATTTTGGAGCCTCCCATCAAGGAATGTCTGGCCCAGAAGAGATCATGAGCTTTCCAAGGTTTCCACTGCACCAAGAACAGCCACCTAGGTACCAGCACTGATGAAATTCTGTGATTGGTATGTTTCAGTACTCACGAATCAATCAACTCTTACTTAGCTATTTTTACAATTTAAACAATCCAGACCAGCCTCTCTCAGTGCTGCTTTTTTTAAAACCCTTGAACGCAGAGAAGAAACTCCCTTGAGGCATCAGTCCTTGTATTGTTCACCTCTTCCCCTTTCCCAGTGTAACTCAGGCTGTTAAGAATGCTAATTAAGCTCCTACTGTCTGATAACATACGCACAACACTATTTTTACAGTATCATACAAATATTTAAAATGTTTTGACAGACTGTGTTCTGAGAACACTTAGCTGAATATCAAATGACTAAAACACAGGAGTTCTTTAGATGACATTACAGCTTGCATGCTGTATGTAGCACAGGCACATGCTCAAATACAGTAAATGGTATTTATAGTTTGTAAAATTATGAAGATGGAATTAAGAGATTCAATATAAATCAGTTTTGGGAGGATGAAACTTTGTAGCATTATTGCTTTTGGTGTCTTCCTTATTTCTGTCTGAAAACACAAGCATATAAATCTGAATTTATTAGCAGATACTATAAAAAGCCAGTAGCATGCAAAAAATACTACTTGCCTCCGAGCTTACAAGAAACAGGATATATTGTTTTATTTATTTACCACAGTAAGGCACAAGAAAAGGTATATTATTGACCTTTCTCCCCTTTCATCTTTCTCTAAATTATTGAAACACTTAATACTGAATTTTTTGTTGCTGTTGTAGAGAATAAACCAAACTAAAGCTGAACAGTCAGCCTCAGAGGTCTGTCCTCCCACCCATGTGTGCGCACACTCTCTATTAGCATTAATGAGAATTATCCATGCATATGGATGACAGATCACACCCCTTAATTTGTTTAGATGAGACCAATATTAATTAGTGTGAGCTAATGGATAATTCTGTAGCACACTTGTGTGTTGGTGAGTCAACATGTTTGAGGTTTTCACTTTACAACCCATGAGCGCCTGTGTAGGCTAAGAACTTTGAAACAGAAAAACATCAAAATATTAGTCAGGAATATACTCTCAGGGTACTTTTCGCTGGTATAAAGAAGAGCAGCCATAGAGACATTGAGTAACCTCCCAAAAGCAAACCATGACAGAGCATGACTGTTGAATGTCAGAAGCATTATTTTGCACTGAAACCCTATCATCCAAAAAAAGAGGTCCTACAGCCATCAGTGAGGTCCGTTGTAACAAATCGTTGCTCTTGTTTATTAAACACAGGTCAGTAAACTTCTATGCCTAGTGAAGCTTCAAAATTTGCATTCCTTCCTAACATCACAGCAAACTCACACTAAGCTCAATAAACAAGTTTATTCAAACAAAGCAAACATGAAGAAAAATTACTTAAATGCATTACACAAATGAAGCCAAAATGTGCTGAACAAGGTAAGACCAAAGAGCTGCTCAGGGAAAAACTTATGATACTCTGACATCCATTTGAAAAGGAGTTTCAGTCTCAAAACTAAAACCTCTGTCATATACCCTTCAACTGCTTCAGTTTTTACTGTTAATTTTTTCCTAACTCAATTTCATCAATCCTGCTTCATAGAGATCAGACTTTTTTGAGATGCATAACTGAAGACATTGACTGTTTCCACAAATAAAAACAATGTACAGACAGATACAGTTAGAAACTTCTTCCTAGAGAAAATACTCTAGACACCTCCCAAAATTGAATACATATATCTGAGGGTAAAGGACAGGAATTTGCACAAATGTACCTATAAAAGAGACCAGTAGTGCAGATGATGATCCATAGCTGTGATTGGGCCTTTTTCTTACTCTTTCCTTCAAGTTTCTCATTATTGGAAGTTTAAACCATGTATTTGGCAAACATAACTTTCAGTTTTTAAACAGCTTTGGCTATTCTTTTGTGTTTTCTGAGGTTCCATGTGAAACCATGAGTAACTTGTAGAGATGATCTTAAATAAAGGTCTGTGTAACCTTGTAACACACCCCGAAATTAGCCAGTCTGAAAACTTCAGAGGCAACTAAAAATGTACAAGAAGTTTAAAAAGTTCTAAAAATATTGTTGTGTTATGGTTTTTCTGCTTCTTTCCCACAAAGAACAAAGAGCTTTTCCTACTGAATTCTGCACGAAGCCAGCAGGATCTAACCAGTAACTGACACAGATTCACAATGCTTCAGTTTCAAGAGATGGTATTTTTAGCCCATCGAGTGATGGAAAAGTGAGCCGTCCACCCAGAAAGCTGCATTCTTCCATTCCACAACACTGCATCACTCTCAGTATCTCAGTGGGGAAGGAGAGATACTGGTATAAACACACATGTAGGCATATACTTTATGCTACATACATATAAAATGCCAGACACTTGGAGATTTGCAATTTAAGATGATGTTTTAGAAGAATTTACAAGAAGAATCATGAGCATGTGGTAAAAGGCATGTTATAAAAGCAATTAACACATGAATTTCACAGGAGGGTGCATTTTGTTCTTATATATACACAGCTTTATTTTTTACTCCAAATGTACTATTCCACCAAAATAATAAGAAGAGAGATGAGAAGGGGAAGTACAGTATTAAGGTCTGGTTTTCATCCTGGTAAAAACTGAATGGCTTTTAATGCAGATAATGCATTGAACCCCTGATTTCTTCATGTGAAAATAGTTTTTCTGAAGTGAATACAGAGATTCACATTAAAGCTTAAATACAAGTAGTAAGAGAAATTCCTCTGATACATCTATTTAGACTAAGTTGTTTAAAAACATATTGGAGAATGTGCATACAGAAGACAACAGTTGGATAGTGGAGATAAATATTTTCATCAAAGATTATAATGGGTAAATTATTAGCACATGGTTATTATTATCACAGGTGTTTTCCAGAATTTACGGTATTAAAATAAAAGATTGTTATAGGAGTTTTCTAAATAAGTACTATTTTACCGCTACCTAAATTCATGCAATATTTATAAGAATTCATGTACATAAGTCTGAGACTCTGATAGATAAAAAAGCTGTAGTGTGCAATTGCTTAAAGGACTCCATAACTTACCTTACCTTAACTGGAGAGAAAGAACTCAAACTGTCAAATCTTAAGAAACTGATTCCAGTTGGATATCATGTTATATATTTGGGAAGTTAAATAATCTCTGATAATCCCCAAACAAAATCTATGCACAATTTAATTAATCTCATGGTCTCAACATAATTTCTACCATGGTTTTGTTCCCTTCCCAAGTCCTATCTGTGTTCCAATTCAGCACATCTGCACAACATTCTAACAACCTTCCCAAGCTAGAAGTGTAGTATCCAAGATGTATGCTTTTGTACCCAAGCTGTATAATCAAATTATATCTATTTACACAGTACCTCTGGACTCAGTGAGAGGAATCTCATACAGAATTTGTTTATTTTTTGTTATTAAAGGGAGAACCATGAGCTGTAATTACTATCTCCTTCTTCAATGATACATTCGCAGTTATGTTGCAAAATGTTGCAAAGTGCAAATATGTGGTTGCAGTGGTTAATAACTGAAATATGCTGTAGTTCTTCCTAGTTGCTGCATTAGCAGTTACAGAACCAGAGTCAGAAGGACTGGCTAAGGGCTCAATACACCTAACAGAATAGTCAGTAAGAAAACTAATTTACATCACTAGGACTTGAATTAGTCCTAAATGCTCAGAAGAAAATCCAGCTAGTAGTATAGTTCTTATGTTCAGTTTACAAATCAAACAGAATCCTTATTAGCATGGGCAAGTTAAAACTAGCAATAGGAATACTATGCAATTTATTCTGAAGTTAAAGTTACTCTAAGCAAGTAGGAGGAGAAGCTAGAAACTGAAGCAATACAATGAATAATGAGGAATTGTATTACTAAAACACAGATAAAGTTACGGCCTGCTATTACTACAAGCATTATACACACCGTTTGATCTGCAATATCAGTAAATTATTTCTTTAAGTTACAAAAATGAATGTTTATAGGAAATGCGGAACAGATTTATGTATTGTTATTTTTATAAGACTCCTGAACGAAGGTAAAAAAAGGTCTCTTGCAATAACAGCTTCATGTAATGAAATCAAATTAAATTATTAAAGTTGGTGCAGATACAGTAGTGCAGGTAGAAGGAAGAGTCTTAACTTCATGTATAGAATGTCATAGAAGTATAAAAAGAACCATAATTGTCCTTCATACTATGTTCAGAACAACTTTATCCTTGATTTTTGTATGAGCAAGAATAGTGTCTGTTTCCTTATGTCTTCTGGAATATAGTGTGTCTCAAAGAGAATAAGCACTGTAATTTTCTTCCTCTGTGAAACTAAACTGATGTAGTCTCAGGTCTGACTTGTTCCTGTCCTGAAGGAGACTGGAGAAAAAAATTAATTTACCAAAGCAAAACTCCGAAGAGAATCTTCGTTATCGTATGGCATACAGGGTGACTGGTTTGCATTGTCCTCATCCTAGCCTACTGGGTCAATCACTACTTGACCTCTACTCTAAGTTTTCTGTTCACTTTCCATATTCTAATACAGGTTACATAAGCATTACATGACTACTGAACTTCAGCACAGGTCACTGTAAAATCAGTTCCTTCTTAGTGATCACACTTTGTAGAAGTGGAAGTTAATTGAGATTAAAAAGTCTACTCTGATCAACATATCAGCATATTACTGTGGTTAACATCATTTTGTTTTCCCTGAAAAATTGTATTTTACATTAAAAGCTTCATGCTGTCTCTAACAGTATGCTTCCTGCATCAGTGTGCTGATGACTCAAGGTTATTAGTGGAAAAATTCGACTACAGAGCAATACGAGAAGAGCAATACGAGAAGACAACTGTAATAAAGAGCACACACAGCCTCCTGATACATCTACATTTTCAAGAATCCATAGCTGTTCTGTTATGATTGCTTTTGCTTCAAAGGAGTGATTGTGACACTGATGAACATAATATTGAGTGACATGCTGAAATTATACTACAAAGACAGCTCTTCCTGTGTTCCTAAGACTTTTTTTCGTTTTTGAAAAACAGCATATTGACTCTTGATCCAGTACCACTTAAACCAATATGACAAGTTTCACTGGATCAAGATTCAATATTCTCTTTTTTTGGTATAATGTAAAATTGAATAGTTGCTCTAAAGTCAGTACAGTTAATAAACCTTACTTAAGGAATTGTCCTGGCAAATGTGTCATTGATCTCAGTGTGAATGGTTCTTAGTGATGAGATATAAACAACATGCCTAGACACCTAGACGTATGACCTTTTATAATTTCTTTCATTTACATAACAATAGCAATTCAACCTGAAGTAGCAGCAAATGCTGATGTAATTATATCAGATGGATACTGCCAGTATCCGTTCTTATGGAAATTAATAACATTCTGGAATAATCTCACTGAAGTCACTTGATTTAGTTGGTATGTTTGAGATATGATAGTGTATTTACTTGAGAGAAGAGTTTGCATGCTGCATACAGTTTCAAGGTGCCCGTTCAAACTGCAACTGCTAGTATCACCTTGGCAGTCCTCATAGAAAAAGTCTTGAAAGAAATAACAATTTGAACACAACAGAATAAAATTATGAGAGAGCAATCCTTTGGTTTTGGAAGAAACAATTTAAAGAAATACAATCTTATTTACTTTAGGTAGCCAGATTAAACACTCTGTCTACTCTATTTTATCTCATTTGCTTTAGGTGAACATCAGTCTTTTATTGCAAAGAAAAATGTAAAATAGTTGATACACATTGAATATACAGTGTTTGATTTTGAGACAAGCTCTAACTTGGCACAATTTTTACCCACAAGTGTGGTAGAATTATTTATGTATATGGCATAGGATATTCTACAGGGGAGGGTGTGTCAGGTAAAAAGTTATTCTAACCTGGTTTAAGTGTGACTGAGGCTCTGCCATTGTTCTAGTATGTAGGATGAACAGCAGCAAAGGAAATATTATTTCCCTTTGTGATCAGAGGAACACAGATTTGCTTCTTTCAGCCCCCAAGACAGCTTCAAAAAAGATGAACTAGTCTGACAGACACTCTATTGCCAGTCATCTGCATGATTATGGGTTAGGCATTTAAAAAATTTGTTCTTATCATAGGCAAATGGCAAGTCATCTTCAAAAAAATCATTGCTACTCACTTTTATAGTGTTTCCTGCATTAGCAAAGGATAGAAGGGGAAATGAACAAAACCAAGTATTATTTCTAGTGCTTACTGCATGAATACTTTTGCTATTTTGAAGGTGTTTGCAGACCTAATAAATGAGACTCAGTTCTCTGACATAACTTACTATTCTAACATCACAGCAACAGCTTCCACTCTCCTTTATTTCCATGCATTCCAGAGTTAAACAAATGAGTGGGAAATTATTTCCTTTACTTATGATAAACTGAAATGTTTACTTTCAAAATCATTCATAACAAGCCCCTAATAATGATTTGCAGTCCGATCATCTGATGTTCAGTCACTCTTTGCCTTTATGGGGTGACTGTAAATACCATTTCCCAGGTGCTGTTTCCCTGCATTCAAGAGTCTATTTTGATCCCAAAAGGATTATCTCAGCCAGCTTCCATTTCTTCCTGTAGTGTCGTGTAAGATGTACTCTACACAGAATAAGGAACATTAACCTTGAAAGGAAAAGGGGGTTGGGGAAATAATAAATCCCACAACCAAACCCATTCAGCAGCCCAGACCAAGATCTAAGCTCTGTCAAAATGATTTCTTATTCCATTTTACTGAGGCAGTACCACGCTTTATCACTTCTGAGTCCATGTCTTACAGCTGAGGCAGCCCACTTGAATTGGTAAGTTGTTAGTTAAAATATACACGTGCTATTCACATTGTAGATATGATTTAAAAGGAAAGAACATTTTGCAGGTGAAATACAGCCAGAACTGCAACAGGAAGCCGAAACCCAAACCACTAAAGCACAAGTAAGTAACTGCTGTGTGTTTCATTGTGCTCCATCTCTTCCCTATTTACAGAAATACTATAGTCAGACTCGTGACACTGGTGACTCAGTGGTGGAGGTGGCAGCTTTAGATCTTCCAAGAGCTTCTGTTGAAGTCTCACAATCATGAATAAAATTGGTCAGCTAATCTTAGCTAAAGCTAATGTACTACTACTGTTTGTATCATTACATCACTGCACACATATTTATACACAAATATAATGTGGAGAAATGCTGAAATTGTCTTGTGACTATGAAATGTGCAGATGTTGAAACATCTAAAAAATTGTGACTATAAAAAAGGGACTTTCCTAGTCACCAAAGTCCTCGGCTTACAACCATTGGAGTTTACAATGCATTACACCTGTTCAGAAGTAGTTATGATTATTTATAGATATTTTTATAGAGGTAGGTTGAGTTGCTTAGCTGCTTCTGTCCAGTCAGGGTGCTGCTTTAATAGGATAGATCAAGTATTGCCATAAAGGCATAGAAGCGTAGACTTTTCTTTTTTTTTTTTAAACAAAAGGCTCTGTATTAAAGTGCAAACCATACCTAAAAGGGGCTATTTGCTTGAACAGCAAGGAAATCAAAGGCATTCTCTTCTTGTAATTTACAAATAAGGAATCCTGGATCCAGAAGGTTTGAAATGTCCTGTAACTCTGTTTAATTTTTATCTTAATATAATTGAAAATTTTTGTGAAGGCAATGTTGAAAGTTGAGTTCATTTTCTATTATACTGCAGCACAGTACCAAACTATGCATTTCATGTAAATTAATATTATCAGACTACACTGAATCTAAACACTCCTCCATCTGTATTTTGTAAAATGTGAATAAATAAGAACTTGAAAGTAATGCAAATAAGTCACTGACAGAAAATCCATAAAAATTCAGAACTAGGTCAAAAGTGAATGCATTAGTGTTCAATATAATTCTGTCTTAGGTTTTAATGTTCACCTTTTTCTTTTGTTCTAGCTGCCAATTGATTATCTTTCAGTAAAGTTTACACATTACCATTAAATGTTAATAATGTATAAATATTAAACACACCATTGTAAAGTTAGCAACACTATTAATATCCTCAATCTCTGTAGGCGACAGTAGAAATTACAAAAATCAGTATCAATAGTCAGTCATAAAAATCCTGACTTTTTGGAATTGATAGGAACAAACAATGGACAAGGTGCAACTGATATTTAATACAGCCATGTCTTTCTACGGAACTGTAGAGAGTGGGTAAATTGGTGTTAGGAAAGCAAAGCCAACACTTACAAGAAATTCCTCTTAATATTTCATTATTTTGTACCCTTTTATCTGTATATAATACCCAAAAAGTGCTTTAACCACCTTAAGACATTGCATATTCTGAACAGTTTAGAAGTATTTTGTTCTCTAGTTTGCTCAAGGAAAAAAAACAACAAGAAAAGAAACAAACCCAACCCTCTGCAGCACTTATGGGCAGAAATGTCACTGCCAGACTCCCCACTGCAGATCCCCATCAGGCAGGGCATTGTTAAAAAAGCAGGCAAAGACTTAAATGTGCATAGTTGCTCTAGATTACAGTCCCACTAGGTGACAACAGCTAGCTGAAGTACACATGTGCAATACGCTCTACACTCCCCCAAGTGTGCTAAATCATTGTGTTGGCTCAAATTTATTTTTTAAGAGCTTTGTTGACTTCACAGCTGGTGAGTTGACACTTTCCATCACTCTACCATTTAGCAACAGATGCCTCTTACTTATGCACAGATGCTGAGTATTCACCCAACCCTAACATTAGCCTTGTGTTTTGAACTAATTGGGCCAACACAGTTGTAATTAAAATTTGAATAATTGGAAAACTAACATGATTACTTTCACAATTAATTCTTGTATCGGTCCATTACATTCTCTTTTGGCGTATCTTGCATAGCTCTTATTTCTTTGGGTCCTGTAAATACACCAGAAAGGGGAATAAAAATGAATTTTGCAAATAACATTAATGATGTTTTAATGGGCCAGTTGCACTCTGATTTCAGAGTTACAATGTATGATTAGACTGATATTTCCTTTCATTCCATTTGCCCATTGTATATATCCCTTTAAAACAACCACACAGGAAGAAAAGCCATACACAAGAATGAAGTTTCAAAAAAAAACCTAGCTTGTGAATATACGTGGATCCAGTGTACTAAAAAAGATCTTTAAGATGAGCTGATCTGGCACATCCTGTTTTATTCCTTTGATTTGGTGTCTGCTTTAAAATGACGGGTGCTGAGGCTTAACTGCTAAGCAAAGGAATACATCTAGCTGAGGGGAAAGGAAGAGTCTCTTTTAAGTGGGAAGTCTGTTCTCAGAAGTGACAACTGTACTTGCAAAGAATAGCAGATAGTCTGGTTTTATAAAGGACATAATTAAGAGAAGAAATACTAGGAAATAAACAATTAAAATTGAATGCGATTAGGAAATAATTCAAAGCATGAATGGTGTATTGATTTCATCATCCAAAGTACGTAAGGACTCATGCTTTGGCTACTAAACTAATTTTAAGAAATGTTCAAGATTTATCTGACAGGAATATGCAATATTAAGGTTTACATCTATGTATATGCTCACAGAAATGCCACTTTTTTTCTCAGATGCGTTTACTAACATATACACAAAAAAGGAACTCTCTTATCTGCCAGTAAAAATCACCACTAGTTAGTTTTTCATTTTTTGGCATTAGAAAGACTGAGAACAATAAGTAAATATTACAACTGTATAGGAATATTAGTAAGAAACATAATTAAGAAAATGTATATTCTCTTGATAGAAAGTAAAAGCTAAATCTTTTTCTGTGGCATTTTAGATAATCTGCACAGTTCTTTGCACAGTTCAGGAAGCCTTTGTATTTTTGGGTTAAATACATCACTCATAAAGGTAAGAATATTGACTCGTGATATCCTTAAGAACCAGTAATCCTAATTGCGTGTTAGAAAGAAAAGCAAAGGAAATATTAAATACTTATTATCTGCTGCTGTAATAAAGTGCATCAAATTATGAGGAGGGGGGAGAAATTGTAATTTCTTACTGATACACTCTCTCGAATTTATGTATCCTAGTGTCCTCCAGGTGTTTAAATCATTTTATATGTGCACAGATATTTAAACTTCCTTTAAAGGGCATTTCTACAACATATTTAGCAGGGAAAGCAAAGAAACAGAAACAGGGAAGGAGAAGTGGTTCACAAACAGGTTCAAAGGAGAATAATAAGCATTAAATGGCAGCAGACAGTAACAGCTCAGCCTCCCTGGAGACAGCAGCAGTTCAGTTCCCCTGAGGCAGGAGAATGGGAAAAGGCTACCATTGTTAGTGAAAAAAAATATACTGATTCCATATTGAAGAACAAATATAGCCTCAATCCTTCTTCCTCCACCAATTCCTTAATCCAAACTACAAATGCTTCTGCTTATGGCTATCATAAGCTCCAGAGTTAATATCTGACATTAGGGCAATTTGTGATCACAAGCCAATCTCTTGAAAAAGTTTGAGTTAGGTGTTGTCCAAGCAGCAACTCAGTATTTCCTTAAGCTCAGAAAAGAGACCGTGATGCTAAAAAGCTGTGGAGGGAAACATGACTCCCAGAAAACAGTTATACTAGCTTGCTACCCTTGGTTTGCCAAGTGTGGACAAAATGAAAGAAGGAAAACTTCTCTCGATCTTTGTGTTAGGCAGATGGAGCACTTTCCAAACATTGGGAAGACAAACCTCTTTGTGGGCATGTCCTGGGTTCAGCTACAGCATGGGGGTAAAGGGAGACAAATATTAATTGGTAAAGGAGTATCAGAAGAGAATAAAAATAATTTCAGTACTGTTAAAATTCAATTTGAGAGAAAAAGCTCAACAACTGCTTATGGCATGACACAAGTAATCACATCCTCACCTACTTTCAAATGGTCAGAGCTGCTGTATCATCCAGCACCACTTCTTTGGGTTAATGACCCCTCAGAGAAGGAATTTGTCCAATACTTAACATCCTGGCCACTTGAATGACACTTCAACCCTAGACACAACAGTACAGTAGAAAATCAAGATGCAATAGCTCTGAGACTTCGTCGTTGTTTACACAGCCCGTGAAACTTCAAAGCTGCCATGAGTGCTTACCAAACCTACCTGATCAGTTAAATTTTCTAATTCTATCAATCATATCCAGTATATCTCACAGCCATACCCTGATCTCCTAAAGTCAGAGAAGGCTAAATTGATTCTTCAACCAGGTTTGACTGATCTCAATTACTTTTTGCCTTTTCTGTAAAACAGATTTTTCTTGTTACTTCTGTAGGTTTTTTAACTGTGAGGCAATATACTGAGCAGACTCCACAACTTCTTGCCACTGTGTGGTGAGTAAACATCAAATCCGTTTTAATGAAACTAAAGTTAGACTATAGCTTTACTGCAGTATGGCTGCTTTCACAATACCTTTCATAAAACATAATGTATTGTCTCACAGAGGGATGAATAAGATGATCTGATTATAAATCTCTTGTCAATGATTATTAAATTACATTTGGTTTCACAGAAAGCTGCAGAATATTTACAATCTTAGAATATCAAATTAAAAGAGACATGTAATTAGTGGTGGACTTGGCAGTCCTGGGATAAAGGTTGGATTTGATGATCTTAAAGGTCTTTTCCAACCTAGTTGATTCTATGATTATATTCTCACATGTATATATATAGTCACACTTCAAATGATTACTTATAATTTACTTTCCTGTGGCTGTGTTTTGCTTCAGCATTTGAATCTTACGTTTTTGCATTGTAAAGAAAATAAGTATTAATATTTATGTTTGTATTCCTAATTATTTTCTGAATAAAAATAAAGATTTAACGATGTTTTGAAAGTAATTACAGAGAAAAAAAAAACAAAACAACAACTTAATTTAGGAAAAGCCCAGTGCCTCGTTAGATATTTGGGAAAAATCTTAAAGCTAGAACAATAATTTTGATTACTAATATTTTCTTTTTGACAGAAGATATCTCTCCATTTTCTTGTATTACGTTTTGCATTATATTCTACTTGTGACATTCATCTTGGCATTGTGGCACTCTCTGCCTTTTCAAATGTTTGCCTTCAGCGGTTATGGAGCTCTGCCTTTTTAAATATTTGCCTTCAGGGGTATTGACGCTGCTAAACAACATTATATTTGGTAGGTCTGCATTTAAAATCACTTATTTTTCCTGACAAGCTATTTAAAACATCACATTTATGCCTTATGAATTGCACTTCAGAAAATATATCTCTATATCCCCATGAAACCTAGACCATTCTTATCCAAGTTTACTTCTTTGCAAGAAGCACAATTCCTATTTGGGGACAATATTACTGAAAAGGCAGGAAGGAGACATTTTGCAATACAACTACTACTGTTTACTTTTACTGGGGAGGAGGAAAGTATCCCACCAGAAAATTTAGAAGAATGACTCTTAAAATGGTTAGTTTAACTATAGACATAAGTAATATCAGAGCATTATTCTTCAAAATTTAAATCTGAAAACAAGAAGGGCAGGAAAACCATACAACACCAACAGATACAACCTTCTGCATTTGTATGTTTTATATTTTTAGACAGGACAAGACCTCTAGTTCTGTTTCCTTAATCATTTAGCACAAGACATGAAGACACAAAGTCAAAGGCAGAGAGTCAAAAGAATGCTATATGCTAAAGTGTGCTTTGAAATGGTAATGAAGTATTACTCTACCATGATATTTGCCTAAAGAAAACCTAAAGAACAGCTCGTAGAAGAAGAAATGCATGATGCACCTAAATACCGCATTCAAACATTTCTGTGTAGATCAGTTTGTGGTTTGCCTAGTACAGCCTGCACTGATAGAAACAACTCAGGTAGGCTGCATGGTAACCAGCTCCACCTGTCCTTTATCAAATAAGAAAAATTATATCAAGTTAGATTTATTAAATCTCACTTTTTAATTAAAATCATCATTTGTCACTAGGTATATGAACAACATGAACCCAGTTCTTACCTAGACTAAACAGAAGATGTGCATGTGTTTAGAAGTTCCATTAAAGATAAAATGAAAATACAGCATCTTGCCATTTTTACCTGAACTAGTACCCCTAGGCATGTACCACAGAAAGGGCTGTATAGACACCTGGCAATGAGAAATGAATGGCAATTATGGATGTTCAGCCTTCCAACCCCTCCACAGAACTGTAACAGAAACATTTAGAAAGATAGTGAGTTTTTTATTTGAAATATTTCTGCTCACTGATTGCAAATGGGGAGGGTGGGGGGGCGGGGAAGAGGGGAATGTCATAGAGTTATTACAGAAAAAGTGAGTTGATTAAAAAAGCCCAACCTTTAGAAAATATTTGCAAAAATGCCCATTATATGTTGGAAGGTAATGCTCCAGGGAGTTCCAGGCAGTGTAAAAAAAAATAAATCTGACCAAATAAACAAACCAACCCACTCAGTTTAAATAACAAGCTTAGACAAAAATACTTCTACAAGAGGAAAAAAGTTTCTAATGTCTCTTCTGGGTTTGGGATTTTTCGGTTGTTTTTGTTTGTTTGTTTGTTTTTAACTTTATGTATTAAAAAAGTCCACCTGCTCGCCCTGATGGCTCTGTTCTATTCTGCAATATACAGGATCTCCTCTATACTCAACCTAGGATTACTCACATTTTTGGCTGTTGGAACTCAAATATGTCCTTGACAGATACATTTTGGCTCTCAAGGTGAAAAAGATTGACAGGTAATTGCTATATGCTACATCTGATGGGTAATTCAGAGTGGGATTGAAGCCCACTGATGGACCTGAATTTAGTTGCTTACATATTCTGTGCACCAGACAAAGGACTTTTCCATTCCAAATAATAATAAAAGGAGGGTGGGGGGAATGAGATGAGGTGACATAAGGACAAATGCAGAAGAAAATGATGGTGCCTAAAAATTTCAGTTGATTTATATGCAGTGAGGACCAAAAAATGGGATAGAAGTCTTTACACTGAATCACAAAACCATCAAAGAGAAGTAATACTCTTCAAAAAAGCATTTTAATTAACAACTTGAGTGTTTTCCTTGTCAGCACTTAGCTTCTCAATATCACCTCTAAATCTCTGTATTTATTCTGACATACGCACTCTTTCAAACAGAAGCCAGGAATATCACATTTACCTCTTTATTTATTTGACATACGTCCTCCTTCAAGTAATAGTTCAGACACAGAAGGGCCAAATTACCAAAAGGTTTTATAGAAAACCTGAGTCCCACGGTCTAGGAGATCAGATTTAAAAAAAACCCAACAAAGTCACAACTATTTAAAGATGAGAATACAAAATACAGCCTTATCCTGAAAGAAATGCTTATCACATAAAATAGAAAAAAGGAGATCTTTATCGAAAAGCACAAGGCTTGGTTCCTCCCCCTCCTTCTTTGTCTTCTACCATTGTAAATCAGGACTTCTGTAACATCTGCTTAGAGTTAGTAGAAGTTAGATCTACACTAGATACCCTTACTTATGCCCTAAATTATTACTATTTCCCTGAAAAAGACTAAAAACTGTTTCTTGTGACAGGGAATGCAATTAGTTTATATTCCATTTACCATTTTCAAGAGATATAATTAAATATTTAAAATTATGGCAAACAAGTACCAAGATTATTATTAATATTTTAGGGGGAAATGAAAAGACAGTTAACAAGCAAAGATACAACTTTCCTAAATGGAAATGAAATGGTTTTTCATTTTGTTGTATTATTAATACTCCAGTTTAGTGATTGAAATATTACTTGAACTTGAAGAGTTTTTACAGGAAGCTTGTTACAACTAAATTTGAGTGAACTCAGTTATGACAGAATGGCTTCATTATCGAATCTCAAGCTAAAGTACTGAGTAAAAGTCTGCTCAGACTGTTCAAGACAATGGAAATCTAGTCAAGAAATACTAGTTTTTAGCTTTTCTTCAAGCTACAAATATTCTTAGAAAACTTTTTAAATTGTACTACCTGGTATACAATACTTTTTTTAATTTGCAGTCTTAAATGTGGAAAATGAACCATGGGATAGAGTTTTTTGTTTGCTTTTTTTTTTTAGATTATATATTGAACTAAATGAAACTGGGTAACATGCACACAGACAATCAGTATGCCTGAGGACAGAATGCCAGGAAGGTTATTCGTAATACATGTACTTTGTGATCATCATATAGGCTTTTAAGGGAGTTGCTTAAACTGCCATCTCAACTGCATATACAGAAGCACTGTATGTATACATAAAGGGTTCAAGGTGACTGAAGAACATAAGGGACTGGCAAAGGAACTTAGAACCTAGGTCAGCAGTTCAAACAAAGCCTTGTGGATACTGGCTGAAGTACATAAACCTCCCCAAAATCTTTGGGAAATGAATAAATGCCCACAGACAAGTGTTCAGCGAATGTATCTGCATTTACAATTACATTTAGAACTTGCTGGCAACCTTCAGAAAACAGCAGCCAAGAACCTATGTAATGCTTAGAGACTAAATTACCTAGGTCAAAAGAGCAGGATTTTGGGATCAGTGTTGGAGTACACTGTAGATCAAGAAAGGTCAAAAGTCTCATCTGTTTTCTGGAAAAGGAATGGGTTTGCATCCTCATTTACCTTCACTGGAAAATAAAAAAAGGACTTTCCAATGCTTTTTTAACCCAGTCAGCCACAACTGTATTTTGTAAGTGTATTTGGTATGCTGGATGTAGTATTAATGCGGTCAGTGAGTAAAGGCATGCATGAAAAGAATAACAAGTCTGATCTAAATTTGGAAATAAGAACTACTCATCCAAGTCATTTGACTTTTTATCATCTGTTTTGGAGACTGTTCTGAATACACCTTACTCTGGAAGGTGAAGGACAGCATAATGCTGGTACCTAAATATACAACTTTTAAACTTAAGTGGGTGACAGCACTTACTTTAAAACTCAGGCCTATACAGTTCTTATGACTGTCTCCATAAAGGTTTCCAGTCTGAGCTTTGATTTACAGGTCTGGGCCATTCAGCACAACAGCACAGAGATAGACTTCAGCACCCAAAGACCCTAAATCATACTCTTCTTGGACACAGAACAGTAAACATAGCTTACATTATACATATGCCAACCAGTGCAATCATTGCCCTAAAAAATACTGACGGCTGAGACATCTGCAGCAGAAAGATGACCCTGCAGTCCCAGAACTGTCTGGTGTACATCGACAGGTCTGATCTTTACAGGAAGACCCTTCTTACCCTCAAAACTGAAGTGATACATTTGTCACAAACTGAACAACAGCTGCTCCTGAAGTAATCTGACCAAGTCTCATGATGCAATATCTTAGCTCCCATCTGGCTGGGAGAAGAAGAAGCCTTTTTAAATGTTCCATTGCAATATCAGCATTGTAAAACATATGTGTTGAACTTCTGCTAAATACCATGTCCAGTAATAAATATGGAGATGTAGGTTTGTATTTTACTTCAATATAGAAATTCTCTACAGGAGAGATTTTTTTTTTCCACCTCAAACTACCAGGCTTAAAGGTTCAATGAAAAAGCAGTCTGAAGCTTTCTTCCTCTCAAAACTCCACTGCAGCTCTGAAGCTTTGCTACAAAATTACCACCTCAAGAAATATTAATCCAATGACACATGCCAAATCCAACGCCTTCAATGCGTTACATCTCTGCAAAACAAGTGGACCTTAGTGATAGTTTCTATTAATACAAAGGAAAATAAGGCTTGAAATTCATTCTTTAATATTGTGCATCTATGACAAAGAGCAATAAAAAAGAGGAGCCAGGAAAAAGAAATAACAAACTACATCTGCCTCTAAATCAGATCATTGGGAGTCTGAGAAGTCATTCAAAAGGCACAACTTTCACAGTGGCTTGAAAATAACAACCTCTGAAAAAATGCTGAAAACTTACATATTTGCAAGCATATACACATATATATACACAAGGTGGAATATATGTTTCTTTTTAACTGTAAGGTATGCTAAAGCAAGAACAATGGCATCCTGAGGTATTTGAGTTGAACCTTGTAGAGCTTTGTTTCCATGAACCAGTTGAGAGCATGTGATTTCTGCAGTGTACACACACACATAGACTTGAAAACTAGGTACAGAACTGGCTTTTACTAGCTACTTTCTCTACACTGAGATACAGCCCCTGACACAAAGAATGCATAATCAAAAACAATTAAAAATACAGAAAAAGTAGATAAAGAGATGGTAGATTGTTGGAGCAGAAATATTCCATTCATGTGTTTTCAGAGGGATTTTCTGTTTCAATTAAAAATAAAAATTTATATAGGTGAACAAAGTAAGAAAAGTGATGTCCTTGCAGCATCAAAGGAAGGGAGGGATGTGAAAGTGATGAAGCATTAAATCATGGTAAAGAAAAGGAGTGGAAAGGAAGAGGGAGAATGCTAAAACGAACAGTAAGAATAAGAAACACAAATCATTAGAAAGAAAAAGAAGCTATATGACAAGGAAGGTGCTACCCAGAGGTACAAGAATAAGTGCCCAGGAAACAGATTATGAAAATAGGAGGAGGGATAACAAGATTCTGATGGGACACAATGGTCTTGCTAGGAAAGCAAGGATGTTAGTTCTCCAACACATGTTAATAACACAGGGCTTGAAAAGCCTCCCTTTTGGTAAAACAAATTCCCATATATCTTTGAAAAAGGAAACTGGGGAAACTCATTAACCGCTGAAGCTTATTCTATCTTACTCTCGCCCAAAATGATGTAATATATCTTTTTACCTTACATTATCTGGGTTATTAACTGTAGTCGTTAACAGTTGCTTTCTTTTTCATATATCACTATCACTGTTTAGCAGGACTGTTCCTTGCTGTGGTTGGTTTTATGTCAGCTTTCAGACAGTACCCTTTGCTTTACCCCTTTCCAAACGTCAATTTAGTAAATTTCCTTTAAAAGCTCCTAAAACATGAAAGCATTAGCATCAAAGGAGTTGGGCCAGATAGCAATTGTACTCTTCTGTCAGTAGTAAGCAGACATTAAAATTTTTTTGCCTCAAGCTACACCGGTCTCATTCAAAGAATTTGAAATATCTGAAATATCTGAACTCTGCATACAGCCATATATTTAGTACTATTTGATATGGCCTTAGATTACCAAAAAAAAAAGTCCAAGAGAGGGAACTGGGTTATACTGACATGTCTTCCACTTCCTTCCTGTATAACCTGTCTTCCTATGTTTAATATATCTGAAAAGCTCCAGTGAGTCAGATGCCCCAAATTATTTGTTTAATGAGCAATATTTCCTATATTGCTGAGATCACTTTAGGACCATTACTCCATATGAAGAAGCCCAAAACCCACCACTGGAAAAGAACAGAAAATAATTATAGCATAATTGTCTACTTTTACGAAAACATGAGGAAAACCTGCATTTCCCCATGTTTGGTGGGGAGCATTCTCCGAGGCTAGCATACTGGAAAGTAAGTGCTCTTCAGTTAGAAGCAGAGAGAACATCTGATCTTGTAAAATAATAATAGATATGTAAGTGCGTTTGTAAGACTTGTTTAGAAACCCACAGATAAACTGTCATGAAAGTGTGATTTATTTATTTTTTACTTACAGCAGCAGCTTTGTGAGACAAAAGGGAAACAAAGCCATCATGTCAAACAATGTTTGTAGTCATTCTTTGTGAAAGACCAGAACAGTAGTTCCTGCTATTTGTATGTAACCTGGATGTCTGCAACTGCATAGGAATTGTTTACACTAGGAATTTTTCCATGCAGTGCATTAAGTTATTGTGTTTCGATTTTTTAATGAATACTCTGATGTATATTAATGAATACTAATTACCCTGAGAAATCATTGATCATTCATGAAGGAAAAAAACTGAAGACAGGTATAATGGAAGCTAATCTGTGCATTTAAATATTTCTGCCCTGGTCAAGACTTGCATCTCTGGGTGGAAGAAAGAGAAAACTTAGTAAATGTCATATAAATGCAATATGAAAAAACAAGTCATCCATACGCAACTCTAAAATGAGGATCAGTGCCTGTAACTACTTCCATAGCCAACTTCCTTCCAAAGAAAACAGTGACATGTTGAGTCACTATTATAAAAACCATTACTTTCAGAAATCATTTTCAAGAATGAAAATATACTGATAGACAGTTAAAACATTAGTACATTCCCCCAGAACCTCAGGTCATTTTACAATATGCTTCTGTTTTTACAAGAAAGAGAACTTAGTATTTCTTACTGAAAAAGCTAATGAAATAAGTAACAAACCTGCAGGTAACCAACATTTCTCTGAATTGTTCTTTCTAGGGGGGCAAGGGAGAAGGGATGGGAAGAGTGGAGTGGGACAGGGGATTGGGAGGTATTTTTGGATGAAAATAGGTATCTTCATATTGAGTTGCTGAGCTTTTAGTGCAACATATAGTACTATGAATTGTATAAACAACATTGAATGATAACCAACGATAAAGATATTTAATAACATTAAACAGTATTAGCTGAATAGAGCAGTACAGTTACTTCACACTTTCATAAACTGCCTAGGAGTTACACATCTTATTAAGACAGCAAGATTTGAAATCAGTTAAATTTCCATCGATCTTTTCTCCCTATTATGACAGATTTTTAAACACAGTGTATTAATTTTTGTAGGTAACAATAAGAACAGGGACATGCTTAATACAACAGATCTTAATTTGGTCCCTTACAGCATTAAAAAGTTTGGGCTGTTTACTAGTTCCTTAATTACATCCCCTGAGAGCATAGTTATTAAGTGTGGACTTGACTGAGACTATCAAATTGAGAAATTTAGAAATTTTAGGATGGATACGCCATCGGTACAGTAGGTCAATAGCTAATTCCAGGCTGTGTAAACATCTCTGACTTTTTCTTCTTAATCGTTTCATCTTTCAATTCAGTCTACCTCATCTACTCTCTCTTTTTTCTTTCTTGATATAGATCCTCACACATCCATCTATTTCTTTTGCTATGCCACATTTTCTATCACTCCATGCAAAATACGTCCTCTTCCCCTTCAAACACTACTTCCCCCTCCAGCATCTATGAATTTAATTTTCTTGCCAGTTGTATTGAACCAGCACCCTACTCACCCTTTTCCCCCACAGAACTGCTAATACTGCAAAAGCAACTATCCAAACCCCACCAGCCACGGAGAATAACATTACACACGCCAGTCACAGCCCTCAGTCTGACAGCAACCTGGAAAGCTGCATGCATATTCTTGACTCACATTTCAAAAACCTCTTTCTGTCTCCTTTAAATGCCTTAGGACTTTGAAGCCTTACGTCTATGGGTTCCTGCTTGCGAAAGAATGACACTCATTATTCAGAATGAAGTTTTACCGTGATGTACTTTTGCTTTCCAGCTGCTGTGCTTCCTCAAATAAATGTACTAAGCACAAAGGGGGAAAGTGCGCTCGCCTTTCTTCCTCCCTTCTGACACCCCTGCACGTTTCTAAGATTATTTTTTATTCAAGCTTCAGAGAACCACTGAATCGGAAATAACTGCAGCCATTCATAAGAAGCTGCTGAAAACCTGAATCCCCCCAGAGAAGATTCCAGGCTGGGACACCTGCCTCTGCTCCCAGCCCTCTCCTGCTGCCGTGCTGCAGTGCAGGCTCTCACTTCACTCAGTTTGAACTTTCAATGCAGAAATTCGGCATGATGCAGTCAGTCAGATAAAGCAGCACTTACCTTAATTGAAATCTTTTCTCTGATAAAGCTGGAGCATTAGTCAAATCAACAGTGATTTGGGGGTAATCTAAGTTTCAATCAACACCCTCTGGGTAGCTGCATACTGCTCTGCCTTTTTTTCCCCGTTGATATTGAACTCTTCACAGTCTAAAGGAGAGAGAGAGAAAGATAAGCTGAAATCCTCAGAGGCTCCTAGGGAGTGAGAGAAGAGGCACCAAAGCAATGTTTCTTAACATGAGATTCTCAGCAAGCGTGCTCAGGTCTGGCAGATCGCATAACTGCTCTGATAGGCTCCTGTCATGTCCCCCGAGCTGTGAGATGATCATTGACCTGATTAGCTCTGAACACTCCCTACATGCAGGGAAAGCACTGAGAGGATTGGTGGGTCGCGAGGGAATTGGGAAAGGCACCAGGGCCACTTGGGAATCTTCATTCTTCCAGACTAATGGATGTGCTGCAGCTGAGGCTGTAATTTGTAAGGAGGTTATGCACAATGTTAACCATCTAAGGACTTAAACAAATGTGCTTTTGCATGCTGTTTCTCAAGGTGCACAAGCATTCAACGCAGGGTAGAGCTGAGTAATTAGAGGCTGATGTAGCCGTTTCGTAATACAAGGCTCACTCCATGAGATGTTCTGTAAACCGAGAGATAAAGTGGATTCATACATTTGTCTCTGACCCTGGAGACAATAGCAGTTAATGGATAGAATAAGTGAAATTAGCATGGTGGGCTCATGTTAGCCCCCAGATGGCAATCAATCACCATGGAAAGAAAAAGAAAAGAGCAACAAAACCCAAACAGACAAGAATTATTTAACAAGTGCATGTGTCAATTTAAATACAATGTAGAGAAAGAATGCCAAATTGCTACAGGAAGGACTCTTCAACACAGAGGTAAAATCAGTAGCAAAGCACAACAATACACATTCTCTTCTATGCTTGGAGTAGAGGGAAAAAAAAAACAACGAATGCATTTAACAGACCTAATTTGCCTTTCGCTTATACTGATATTAATAAATCTACTAAAAATTGCAGTTTAAATTTAGACTGGGAGGGGGGGAGGGAAGCGCTGAGTGAAGGAAGAATGAAGTATATTTGTTACCTGTGTTTAGTTCTAGGGTATTATGAAAACTACTCTTTTATGCACCGAGTATTCAAGCTTATGTGATCAAGTAAGTTTAGCCACAGTACGTCAACTTTTATGACTATTCTCATTTGCTGTTTTCCTGCTTCTTGGATAAGAATTATGGCCCTAGCCAGATTTATGCATGGAATTACCAGTTTGTGACTGAAAGGAGTTCATAGAATAACATATTTCGTAACAGTGGTCTGACACACCAATATAAAATGAATAAATTTTATTTTGATAGCAACTAAAGAAGAAGATTTGGAACCTATAGTAGCAATGTTAATTAATATGAAGTTATCATAAGCTGCTCTATGAATGGTGAAACAAAGATAATCATAAATATATACCAAAATCCTTAATCATAGTTATTTATTTGGGTCTGGTTTTATCCAGTTTTCAGGTAATTAGTTATAATGGTATTTTAGTAGGATAAGCAGTCAAGATAGCAATTTTTAACTTGTTAAGCAAATGGCAGAAGTGGATTACATATTTATTTTCTGAAGGCATTCACACCAGGTATCTTATTATCACAGAGAAAACAGTAGCATGTCACCCAGATCACTCAGAAGTAATGAGAAAATTTTGAATCTCCAATTTATTTAGCAAGACACTGAAGACAATGATTTCTCACCCTAACTACAGTCACCCTAACTGTAATGCCTGAGAAATAGACAGAAAATCTAAGTGTCCCATACAGAGTCAGTAGGAAGAGACCAACTTTTCTACCCCATCAGTGGCAGCTATACAATTTTCATCATCCTCCTCTGGATGTGCCTCTTTCTTCCCACTAATTAAAAGCCCCTCCATGTGCAAAATAAGATTGTCTTTGGCAATACTTCATATTCAGCAATTTTTTTTAGAACATAGATTATCTTTTAATACGATTTACAGAATGCCTATCACTCAGGCAGTCCTGTTTCACCTGGGACTAATGGTAGCAAAATAATAATTAACCAAAGAAGGCCTTTAAATTCATTAATATAAATATAACACATTCTTTAGCTTGACTAAATGGTTTTCATATGTCAAGACTAAGATGATTTGCTGCTACAGCCGTCACTAAAAAAGAGGTTGATTTCCTTACGTATAAATTTGTACCACAGAATGGGCAGCAAGTTGTCACAACGCTTATGATCTTATGATTATCTGTTCTGACATGGCATCCCTCATGAAACAGGTAAACCGCAGACACACACTGTATTATTTATGATCTCAAACACAATGAAAGAAATTAAATATGAAAAAGACCTTATTAAGACAATTTCTTTGCCATTTGTGAAAGCTTCCAATATCAGGTTTATTGCTGTTTTGCTTAGTTGAGTCCTAAATCACTAGCCCTGGAATTTTCAACACTTCTCTTAAAGTACTGTTCAAAAAACATACAAAATTTCCATGTCAGTAATACTTTTCCTGTTACTAACCCCTTTTCAAATCTATTTCAATAGCCTTATATTAAAAATTTCACTTCTGTAATTATAAACTGTAATCTTTCTCGCTTAATGTGCTGACTGTCTTTTTAAGTTTTAAAAATCAACATTCATCAAAAGTTCGTAGTACATAACTGAAATATTTTAACAGTTTCTCTCTGTAAGTAAGGGACCTAAAATTTAAAAAAAAAAAACAAAACCACAAAACAGTGGGTCCAGAAAAGGGACTGAAGCATGAAGTGACAAAATTTGAAGTGACAACATTATTTAAGTTTGTGCAGAAGCAATTGGGACTTACTGTTGACTTAGACAACTGGGTAAGAAACCAGCACTTTAAATTCAGTGATAACAGAAGGAAAAATTAATTCCAATCATTCATAAATCTTGCTGCAGTCTAAATGATAGAAGTGAAGTCAGTTGCCTTGGGTCTTATTCCCAGTCCCAAATATAACTTAAAATTTGACTTTAGCTTCTATCAGTCATCTAAATAAATGGACAGATGTTGTTCAGAGCAAAAAGATCAGAAAAGTAGTATGTCTTCAATAGGCGATAATATAATAACTTAAATACATAAAAAAAATAGACATCCTTGCTGGCTCATAATTCTTATACAAAAAGGACAGTACATTAAACCAGTTTTTAAAAAAAGGGGGGGGGAGGGGAAGAAAAAGGAATAATTTTCTATGCAATCCATAATTATATTTTGAATTCACTGTCACAAGCCATGACTGTAGTAAAGAATTAAAATATACATGTACAAGAAAATTAAAAATCACAAATATACAGATTTAAAAGGTATAGACAGGCAAATGTCTTTGTTTCAGGACTGTTCCTCACTGAGAAGTAAAAATACTACCTCATGGGAAAGACAAGATACTAATCCGGCAAAAAATCCTCTGCCAACTAATGTAATTCAGTAGTAAAATTTAGAAGACCTTTGCAGCATTATTGCAGAAATCATGGTATTTTTACTGTCAAAGGTCATTAGCTACTCATGCTTCATTAAAGGAATAATTTAGTTCATTTGGGGTATATTTTATTAGTTACATAGCATTTTTAAAAGTGCTCTATTTCCCAAATTGGTCATTTGAACAGACTGATGGTAAAAATAAATACAGAAAACTATACCAGTGCAAGTTTCTTAGTATTCACATAAAGATCTTCAGTTTAGAGACACAAACTACTGCAGCACAGTATTTCACTGTGCATCAATGTAAATTCAATACAGAATAAAAGGCCACAGAGGAACATAAGACAAGTGATGGAATCACCTGTATGCTAATATATTCACAACTTTTCTGCTTGCTGACATCACACATACAGTCAGTTGACTCTGCTCTACTGTTGCTCAGTGAACTAGAAATGAATTGTGTCTATACTCATAGATTTAACATTCAGAATTATTCTTTTTCCATAGTTAAAAAAGTCCTCTGGTATAAAAATAATACTATACAAAATGTACTGAGAGTGTCAATTTGCTCAGTAATTTCTTCTTTTTTAATAAGTAATTGACAAAAAGAGATACTGTCTGCTTCATTTTGGCTGGAAAAATGGTAACTAGAAATCAGGTGTGGGAATACTCTAAGACAGCAGCAAAACCTGCAGAATAAAAGGCTTTATCGAAGAGACTGAGTAAAAACATCTTTATCTTTCATTTCTCCAGAGATAAACGTAGAATCATGGAATAGTTAGGGTTGGAAAGGACCTTAAGATCATCTAGCTCCAACCTCCTTGCCATGGGCAGGGACACCTCGCACAAAACCATGTCACCCAAGACTCCATCCAACCTAGCCATATAAACAATAAACTACTTAAAGACATTAAAAATGCCTTGAAGTAAAAGAAAACCATTTGAACTTTCACAGCCATCAGTTTTTCTGCATTTTGGCAACCATTTTTTCCCCATGGCAGCCAGGGACAACTAGACTAGATAACTCTCAGCACCTGACAACTGCCATGCATTATAGCACTGATATTTTACTCTCATCCTCATTAATTTCAAAGCACAAGCTGAGCAGATTCAACTTTAAATTCTCATCTGGCTTACATCAGCATAAGTGAATTGACTGAAGTGGAAATGTACAGCAGATTTATGAATTAGTGAGTTCTCAGGTAAAAGCAATACAATTTGTCATCAGTGAATATTACACCGGATTTCAAAGATCTACCTTCCTGCAACACAATCCAATATTTTTTTTTTTTTTTAATATAGATCTTTTTAAACTTTCTGTCCACGGTGAGTACAGACAACATAGGAGACTTTTTTTTGCATCTAACAAAAAGTGTAATCTTGAACATTCAGTGCTTTAGTTCAGCACCTTGTTCAATAGGTTCTTAATTTTAAGGGGAAGATGTGATCTAGATGGAAGGAATCCATACTCAGTGGAAAACTGCTCACTTCATCAGGCTTATTCTGCTAGCTCTAGGGGCTCAGACAACTCTGAAGTGCTCTTATCTGATCACTGTTCTCACTCCCAGTTTAGCAATAATAATCAGTACCATTCTTTTACTTAGGCCAAATTTCCAAAAATAAGGAAAGTAGTACAACATATTGCTTGAAGACATTTCTGATGATGTTAGGCAATGTACAGTTTGGAGTTTGTTGTACACTTTTATTCAGCTGGGGTGGTAGACTGAGACATGTCTGTATTAATGCCATTTCCTTAGAGGCATCCTCACAATGTTGAAGATATTTAGGAGGCACAGGTAACACTGCATGTAAGAAAAGGTCCACAAAATGCATAAAAAAACAAATACAAGTTTTAAAGCATTCTAATACCACAGTGGAACAGGTCCAAAAACATAATGATGGTGAGAAGGTTGGTAGTTATTAAATACTCTATGATTCAGGTCTGGAAGGTATTATAGAACATTGTTCTTCCCAGGAGTACGGAACGTACAGGTAGAGAAGGTTCAGAAAATGTGGAAGGATAATATTTTAAAGGATGTATTCAGATTTTGTAAAGAGAAAAGGGAAATAAAGGTAGAAAAAAAGTTGTGAAATGGAAACAGGCCACCACTGTTTTGATTATGCCTCTTCAGATTTACTAACATCTGAGAAAAATACATTTTGTATCACAGAGGAATATACTTCACATACAAGCACCAAGTGAACTATGGTTGCCCATAAGGATAGAATGGATAATTATTTGAATATATGTGTCTGTAATTCTATTTATTTACAGATATGTATTATAAAGAAAACTTTGTTAAAACATGGAATCCAAATTCTGTTCAGTCTGTTTAGCATGTCTTTCTGTATTAATTGAGAACCTCAAGACTACTAGAATGTACTCTGTAGGACCGAGGAAATTTTATATCTGAAGTTAGTTTATCTCTACTGAAAATTTCTGTCAGCAATACAGTTCAAATGAAAACAAGTTACACAGCTGGAACTGAGGGCATGGTTTTGTAGAAGTGTGACGTGTAATTTCTGGTCTGGGTCTCCTTTTTGCTGGAGGCTATTGACCTCCTATAGGAATAACAGCAAAGAAAGGAGTGCCCTGCAAGTTGCACCACACGAGCAGTGTGGGAGAAAGAATGACTCGGGAACATCCTTCTGAAGTACAATTCCTCCCTCACATCCTTCTTTTGCAGGTGAAGGGAACAGTGTGATTTGTGGCATGACCTGTCTCAGCAGCAATTTACAACAACTTCCCAGTAAAATCTCTGTCGGCTCACTCCCATTTGCCATCGACTTGCTTTAGCATGCAGGAACAGGGGAGAGAGGATAGTGCAGAAAGGAGTGTGCAGGGATGCAAAGTACTGCTTGTAACCACATAAATATCTAATACCTATCCATTAGCCTCGCTGTTCCTGTCTCTCTGAATAAGGAGGGATGGCTTGTCCCCTTGAAGGGGACAAAACTGAACTGAATTTAGTCTTGGGATTCTCCCTGGCATTTTTATAGCTGAAGCGTGCTCTGCTACTTACTCAGACTGATCCTATAAATCTAACACACTTTACAGGCCATGTTTTGGGCATCATATACCATCATATCTGTCCATTTTTCAGGGGAACCACAGAGCTTTTATAATACCTAGAGAAAATAAGATCTTAGGAGGTGACAACATCTCTTCCTCTGATTGTTCAGACATTACTGGTTTCTGGAAAAGCTCAGAAAAATATAGTAACAAAGATAAACATTAATTAAACAGTACTTTCCAGCAATCCTAACTTGCATGTCTCTGACCAGTTTTTAGTCTTTTACATTTGGGAAATTTCGTTTTGTTTCTCTTTTTGTTTGTTCTGTTTTGTTGATTACTTTTAGTTTTCCCCTTGACTGTTTTTCCTTACACGATGCCACTCACCTTCAGTTTGTCCGTTTTAGAAAAATCTTTTAATGTCTTTTTAAATTCTTAAAAAAAATATGCTTTTTCTCTTGAAGTTATTTAAATGCAGTTGTTCTCTAAGCATAAGGCACATTCTGTTTCTCACTTTAATCTGCTCTCTTTACACTTACCTTTCCTTACTAATGTTCCTTCTTACACAATTCCAGTACCACAAGCACTTCCTATCTTTCTTCTCCTAGAATTTTTCCCCATCTCTCTTACTGTTCCTCCTTCCTTGTTTTCTTGCTCTCTTTTTTATCAGTCTTAGAGAAGTACCCTTCTGCCTTCTCTGGCAATATTAGAATGGATAGGTATAGAAGGGTAAAATAGAGGGAGAGTGACAGCTGCATTTTTTTCCACACACGAAAAAATCTTATCTAGGAAAAGGAATGAAGTGCTGATAAAATTGCTTTTAGTGTCACGTTCCCTCATCTACTGTTCAGGAAAAGCTGGAAACACTGTAAAGGAACCCAACTGGAAAGGTTTTAATTCCTAGTTTTCCGTTTTTCTTCATGGTCTGAACCAAGTTGTCTCTTAGATAATAGACACCAGCGCCTTGGTTCTAAAGGATGACTTCCTTCTGTACAGCAAACATAAAAGGCAGCTGTACTATACTGTAGAGTAGCTGTAACATTATTTTGATGCCAAGCCCTTGAAGAACATGCTGTTAAGAACAATTGCCAGTAAGACAAGCTCTTATTCACGGTCAGGACTCTCCCTTTGTGTGTGACCATGCTGGTTAGCACTTAGGCTAGATTCTGCTGTGGGAATACTCAAGCTACACTGCACTAAGCTGACAATGTACAGGAGAGTAAGGCAGTTCCCTCATCTCAGTCTTCTGAGCAGAGCAGAACTTTTGGAGCCTTTCAGGAATATAATTTAGTTCCTTCAATGTGCCTAATGGCAAGATCATTGCTCCCAAAAGTACTGTACTGCATCCAAGTGTCCAATAGATTAAGTGGCTTTCATGACATAAAGAAGCTTAACTGTGTAATGTATATAGATCTTGGTTTTGAATACCAAGGAACACGAAGATTTCAATCTAGTACACAGGCACAGATACTGATTAGCAGGGCCAAACCCTGTAGAATTTTCTGCTTGTTTGTACTACTCATATCATGAACCATCCCTTCCAATGCCTTCCTATAGTAGACAGCACACTACATACTATTACCCCATTAGCTTGCTTATCTATAGTCTACAACAAAGTTTGGAAGAAAATTATTGCTTCCTTCTGCAGAGCTTTATTAGTCCTCATCTGCCTGGTTTTGATTCTACTTTGCACTTCAAAAACATCAGTCTCATGGACCTTTGTGATTACCAACTTTCCTAAGATTTCCCCTGGATGATCAGCAGAGATAGAAGAATGAAAAGTCAATAATATGCAAAAGTGTCTTCAAAATTGTTCCATCCTGTAGGCATTATGAAATCTATCAATGCCAACATTTTAAAACCTCAGAAGACACAGAATCAGACCATGGTACAAAATGTGACACTCATTTCTAAGCAGCAGTAAATTGAAGGGGGCAGGAAGAGAACCAGCAAAAATCCAGCCTCCATAGTTCAGGTAGCCCAAGCAAAAGCCATGTCTCAACTGCAGCCCCTTCACCCAGGGAAGCAGAGGCAATGGTCCAGCAACATAAACTTGAGCATCATATCCCACACAGAGAGAATGAAGAAGTAGCATCTTAAATTCTACGTCACTGCAGCTTGCTGCCAAAAAACTCTACAGAGCATGCTGGAATATTTTCTTTAATATGGTCTTGCTGTATAAACACACTGGAAGAGAGCATGCTTCCACAAAGCACAGCCATCCTTCATCTTTTTTGAAGATTATATGGTTTGAGACAGGTGGCTAAATAATAAAATTTGGCCTCCACTGGTTAAACTGAATAGAATTCTCTAGTCATAGAAGACAGATGAATCATATGATACATAAAAAAAATTGTTCAGGTTAATAATTATGTCTTTTCTGGACAGGAAGTATCATTATGTCTTCAGACTCATTTTGGGCCATTAGCTTCTCTTCCCCCTTCTTCCAAATAGGGAGGAATGAAAGATGGCTTAATTTTAGCACTAGGAAATTAACTCCCTTCTGGAGGGGAAGTGGAGAAGATGGTCTCATAATCACAACACAAAGTTGAGACTGTAGGATATTACCTTAAAATATTTATTTTCAGTTACTCACTCAGTTCCGTTTGCACATGTAATAAGTAGCATATTTAAAAGACATTCATATATATGGAATGAGAGAAGAATTTGGAAGCCAGAAGGTACAGGCCTTGCTTCTGAACTTCACAGAGCTGCATTTTCTCTCACAGTTGCAAGGTTGCAAGTTGTGATTTATGTGAAAATGTGTAATCTTAACATTGTCCATTAAAAATGATGGGTAAGAAATCTAAACACTATGTATTCATTCATGTTAACTTGTCTCTTTACAAGCATTGCCAACTAGCCTGTGTTCAGCTATCTCCAGAACCACCTATACTGATTATTAATCAGTTTGCAGAAATCCTGCATCTTTTTTTTTTTAACTCCCTATTCATGAAGGCACTTCTGATAATAATAATTACAGTACTTAGCCTTTATCTAGTGCTTCTCATCTTTCAAGTGCTTCACAAATATTAATTCACTAATTAATCTTCCCAGTAACTCAGATTACTTCCATTTTACAGATGGAGAAGCATTAGCAGAGAGGGCAAGTGACCTGCCTGAGGCCATGGAGAGTAGAGGAAGGGGAGAGGACTAAGGGGAAAGATGCTTATAACTAGAAAGAAATGGAGGCAGATTGGACAATTATGGTGATGGTTCAACAAATAATCATAAGATTACAGGGAAGAATTTAACACACCACCGGAGGGCAGGCAGTGTTAGCCCTACCATGTTGTCCTGGGTTCAGCTACAGCAGTCATTTTTTCTCCTTCTTAGTAGCTGGTGCAGTGCTGTGTTTTTGACTTTCAGTCTGGGAACAACGCTGATAACACCGATGTTTTTAGTTGTTGCTCAGTAATGTTTACTCTGACCAAGGACTTTCTCAGTCTCATGCTTTGCCAGAGAGGAGGGGAAGCCAGGAGGAAGCAGAGGCAGGACACCTGACCCAAACTGGCCAAAGGGCTATTCCATACCACAGCACGTCATGCCCAGTATATAAACTGGGGGGAGTTACCCGGAAGGCCCAGATCGCTGCTCGGGTCGGGCTGGGTATCGGTCGGCGGGTGGTGAGCGGTTGTGTCCTTTTCCCTTGTTATTCCTCTTATCATTATTATTGGTAGCAGTAGTGGTTTGTATTATACCTTAGTTACTGGAGAGCTGTTATCTCAACTCGTGGGAGTTACATTCCTTCGATTCTCCTCCCCATCCCTCCGGGAGCGGGGGGAGGAAGGAAAAGGGGGGGAGTGAGCGAGCGGCTGCGTGGTTCCAAGTTGCCGGCTGGGTTTGAACCACGACACATGTATTATACAGTCACTCAGTATGCCAAAGAATGCCCAAACAAAAAAATTGAACTGACAAATAAAACATATTGTACACTTTCACCTTTTTTTTTTTAACACAACACAGTCTGTTCTTAGATACTAGGAAATACAGTTAGAAACTAGAAAATTTTAATTTATTTGGCAACTCATTTGACGTAAGGCTATCTGTACCCAAAATCAGATCAACTAAATTCAAAAACTGCCCAATACTAGCAGCATAAATTCAGTTAGGATTTTTATGCCTGGTTCATTTTGCATCTAGGGAGGCTGACAGAAGGTCTGTAAGACTAGACCTATATCGAGATTTAGTTCTACCTGTATCCAACAAAATAGACTTGCCTCTTTAACTTTGCCTTTCCAAATAAGAGCTGTTTAAACACCTAAGTAACCCATCTAGGTTTTTTGTTTGGTTTGGTGTTCGGGTTTTGGGGATTTTTTCTTTTAGTTTTACAATAAAAACCTTCCTTCTTATACAGATCTCCCAAACGACTGCAGGAAAACAGACACTTCTACATTAGGACTACAGGAGAATATGGGTTAATGTTATGGTATGGTACTGCTGGTAGGAAAACGTTTTCATTAAAGCAGTAAGAGATCTATTATTGCCCAGAATGTAGGACAGTGACTGGGGGTGTGAGATATACAAGCAAAATCCACGAACTGAATGCTTGAGTGATCTAAGGGCAAAAACTGTTCTCTATGTCACAGCTGATAGGAACTTGGGGATTGGTTTTGGATTGTGGTGGAATCCCAGCAAGCATACTACATACGCCTGCACAAATAGAAAAGCTCCCTATGATTACAAAAATATTCAAAGTACTTTATGCTCCATGCAGACTGTGAACAAACAAAAAAACATTGAGACCTGTAGAAAATTAACCACATATAAAAACAATCAGTTTGAGTTCAGAATACTTTTGCCCCTTTTTGCTTTCTGCTCCACTGATGTAATAAATGTTTGTTTCAGTTGTACTGTATGCAAACATTCACATTTTGTTTATAATACTGTATTGTACTGGTCAGTGAGTACAGAAAGCCCCAGTAAGAATGAATGAGAGAGAAGAGGAATGCAAAAAAGCCCGTTAACTTCAACCACTGGAGTAATACACATTCTACAATGCTGAGTGCTGAAAGGGGAGCTCCCATTCTTGTACCTTGTGCATTTCTCTTTCAAGTCACCCCCTTGTCTGGAGATGCCCTTAGAATGAAATTTATTTACCTGCAGAATGGATACACCTGTCCAGGTTCTTAGAGCTTGATACACCAATTTTGTATCTATCTTGGAAAAGTATCTGCTTCTCAAGCTCTAAGAACCTGAGAGAAAACTACTATTCAAAAAAAGAATAATCAAAATATATCTTTCTCTGCTTTTGTAACATTTTGAAAGTAAAGATCATAATTTTCTCTGAGTTCTGCATCCTCTTAAAATTAATTCTTCCTACAAAATTTATTTAAGACTCATACTCAGGACAATTTTCCATGTAAATGACAAGGTGGAATAAAGCCTTTATTGGCACTACTTTGAGGTTACTAACACAACTTTATCATGACTTCAGTATTTTTAACCTTTGCAGATAGTACACATGTTTACCTAGCCAATCACAACAGCAACCAACTTACCATTTATGATCTTGAATTTTGTAGCAGTGAGAAGCAAATTCTCTGGGAAGAGCTTTTACAGCATGTTATAATCAGGATGACACTGTTAAATTGAGGATTTCATCCAGTAATTATTTTTGTATTTTGCTCCTGTAATATAATGGGGTTTATGTTATCACAAAAAAATGATTACAAAACTTTTGTAACAGATCACATATATACATACAGGACTGATGGGAAGGATACGTAATAATGACGTGAGGGTATCATGCCAAAAACAGATACTGCATTTTGTCTGTCACATTTAATTAGGTTTGCCGTGCTTAGGCCAGCCTGTTGGAGGTATGGGTAAGGCCACAGACCACTCTCACTGAAATTCAGATCACTCTGCAGAGAGGACTTCAACAGGCAGTTACAAGTGGCAAAGAAAACAGAGAGCCTGGTTCAGCTGTGATGTAGCTCAGCATGGAGGAGAAAAACCTTGTTTATGCAACAGAAATAAAAATGGCAAGGGTATGGACCAGAAGCCTTGAGATTCTTTCCAGGTGAGTGTTATAGCTGCCAGGTTATGCATAAAGAGTTGCAGCTTAATCTTCCTTCAACATATTTCAGTTCTAAAAGGAGGATACAGATTTTATTTACATGTCTCCAGAATTATGTTTGGAGGCTGTTGAGCAAGGACAGAGCTCAGAAGTGCTGGTTATAGAAACTTAATTCCTGTTCTAGGAACCGAACTTTTTTAAACAATGCTTATTTTACTTAAATCTGTGTCAAAAACTAGAAAGTGCTATCCAGTTCAATGCTGTAAGTTAAGTAAATTAAGTATATGTAAGGCATATACTGGTTTTTAGATGCTGGGACCTACAAGAAAACTAACTTTACATATCAACTCATCTTTAATTAAAATTTGTTAATACAATCTGAATGTTGCTGATGCTAATATTTTGAAGTACTTAAGGTTATTCTACACTAAGCAGGAAAGTGTCAGTTTTCTTTTTCTGTTTATGTTTGTGTAGGCTTCAGCTTTGTATTCTTCAACCAGAAAATGGTATGTAATTATTTTGAATGCCTTTTTCTATTGCTTAATTAAAGCTATAGAAAATCATATAAAGTAAACTCTATCACACTGACATTTGCAAAGCAGCACATTTGCAATCAACCAAAAGTATATTTGTCCTACATCATTAATGAAATAAAAGATACAAATTATTTATTTATTATGATATTAATAATAAAAGATTAATTTGTTGAAGAAAACACTGTATTAATAATAAATAATCCCGATCTGCATCGACATAATACCAGGATGAAATTGCTTTAATTTGGTTTAGAATTAATTAAATACAGACTTACACTCATAGAAAAAAACTCTACTGCCCTGTAAACAGTGGTAAAGTACATGACAAGTCTCAGAGCAACATCTAAGTAAGAGCCTGCATAAGAAGCATGTTGTAATAATGGATTAATTTACTGTGCTGTATCATTGACTATTAATTCTGACAGTGTTATTTTTTCAGAGAAAAAATTCCGTATAAATAAAAGACATGCAAAGTCTAGAATTCAGAACCAACACCTGAAAACAACATAGAAGTGTCTGTATTTTGCGCTATTGACTTTCTAATTTGGGAAAATACACATGTGACTTTAATGATAAATCCACAGACATCACTTCTTCAAACCCCCAAATCTTCAAAACAGGGAAACAAAGAATAATGAAATAATGGCTATGGTGGGTCAGAAAAAAATCCTGTACCTGAGTATAACTATGGATTTAACTCAATAGATTCATAGGCATTGTTGGCTGCAACTGACAGTCTTTAAAGCAAGTATATGCTGTTCTTCCAACAGCATTTTACAGTGTTTCAGTCTCCTAGTAATATACTACTGAAAGAGGTCTTTCTAAACAGCTGTACTGATTTTCAAGAGTTTGGAGCTTTCCTGTTGTTTATGTCTACCTTCACCTCAACTTTTCTTCCTTTATATCTAAACTCACTCAGATGGTAAATTATCTTCCTTTTTGCATGCATCTTTTTCTAAACTCTTTTTTGAAGTGTACAGGAAAGCTATGGCAACAGTGATGACAGATCTACCCCTGAATTTGTAGCACAATGCTTTGTTTCTATGCCTCATTCTCAATACTAATAGGCATATTTCCAGTCGCTTCACTTTCTCTTGGTATTATATACGCAGGTCCCATACCACAAAGTTCAAGAGTATCACATTTTGTAAAACATCTGACACAAATATTCATGTACCAGAATGTACGAGTGATTTTGTCCTCATCAGCAAGTAGACAGGGAACAGTTGCAACTCATACAGACGTATCTGAGTTAGTCCTAGTTAGCTCAAATATTGGTAACAGCACAGCAGGGCACAAAGAGCTAACTGCAAGCTAGCTGCCAAATACATTCTTTACAATATCACACCCAGCAAACACTAAGTATGAGACCAAAGAAACGATGCAGAACACACTACCCATATCCCATCAAAAAAATCCACCCCATGCTTCCACTTGTTTCACTATGGTCTCAAGGAAAGTTGCTCCAGTGAGTTAAGTGAGATAACCTGAAATCTGTAGGTCACTAGATTCATAAATTCCTTCAAGGGACTATCCTTATTTGTGCAAGTAAGAGCCAAAAAATTTCAATGAACACATTAAATTGCATTGTAACATTCCCAGGATTTACTTCTAATGTCATAATGTTCATAACTATAGTTTACTGAAATTATTAATGAATCATAACTATTGAACAAGTGAAAAAGGGGTTGGTAATATATACATACATGTAATAAAAATGAGAAACTTCTTAATAACTCATTGCTAAAATATGCAATATACATATATACACATAGATTGAATTATTCATAAGAAGAAAAGGTGGTGGTATACAATATCCTAAGCAAAACCAAAGTATTCAGAAGTTTTCAGAAGGTCTGCTTTGGTGCAAATGTATTAAATTTCATAACTAAGAGTCCCATTGTAAAGACTGCTGCAATATTCCTATATTCCTTACAATATCATTAAAACTGCACAAGGCTTTTATTATTTCACTGAGTTTGCACCATCATAATTAATAATCTAATTTAAGGTAGTCATTTAGGCTACTGATAGTCCATTATTAGAGGAGAATGTCAGGAAGTTTTCTTCCACCTGACCATAGATATCTTTCTCAAAATGAGAGTTGTCATTCCTGTCTAGCATCTAGCTCTTCCCCTTCAAACATGAAAAGATCATAGACAGTTTGCTAAGATCAGATGCCAATTTAGACAGTTACTACTAAACGAGCAGAATCCTACCATTACTTGCCACCAGTGTCTTGTACTAGAAATGTGCAAAAAAAAACCAACCCCAAACCAAAAACAAACCTAACCTTTTTTTTTTTTTTTAGCCCTAGCTTATCAAATAGACATTCCCAAAGTCTTGTGAGCTAATATTAAGACATGGGACTTTAGTACAATATTGATCAGGAAATACATCTACAGTGAAAACAAACTTCAGCTAACCAAAACAATAGCTGGTAAATAGATTTTTAAAAATGCAAAACGTAAGTATTCTTCTTTAAGATTCAAAACACATGTTGCAAACTGTCAACATACTCAGAGGACACCATTTAGTTAGATATAAATCTTTTACAGAATGGAACTGCAGCATTAATTCTTAATTTAGTTAATGCTATCTAAGCATATGGTCAAACTTTTAAGTAAATGGTTTCCTTCTATTATTTGCTTTTTAAAGAATTTGTTTTTATAAAAGCAGTTTTACCCAGATCTTGATCATTTTGTGAATATTGTTCCTCTATGACTGAGGCTAGTGGAAGGAATAGAAGATGAGGAATAAAACTGCATAAATTTACATTCGTATCTGAGATATGGTGTCTTACTAGTGATTAAGCTTTTATCATAGGTGTGCTTTTGTTACAAGGTACATTTTCAATGTAAAAAATGAGCCATTCAATCCTTACTACTTCTAGTTAGCCATTAAGTCCTGCTACAAGGTAAACCAAAAGGTAGGATGGCTATCAGTGGGGAGAGAACAGACATAGTCAGGGTGAGTTGCTGTGTTCCTTAACAAAAGAGAGGTTTATGCTGCAATACCTTCACAGGATAAATCTGTTCATAAATAAACTGTGAAAGACAGCTATTGTAGTTTCACACCTAAAAGTTCACTTCAGTCAGATGTAGATGTACAATTACAGATGTCATTTAAACAACATAGGCATTCCATGTTAATTTTTTTAATCATACTGTAAATGCCTTATCCTCTATCTGGTATACAGTGTAACTCCAATAATATGTCCAAGATCATGGTATTTATGTATTCCCTTTTCAAGGAAGTAGTAGGTAAATGTTAGATCACATTCTCTCACTGACGAAACAAAGAAACCAGAACAGAATGTCTTTCCTGCTGAAAAAAAATAGATCTATTCTTTACCATGATAACAGCCTGACTTAGTGAAGCACAGAGGCCTCCTACAAAGCAGATACTTCCATTGAATACAACACCTTTGCACTTGGGACTTGGAAATTTTCCAAATAACAGTGATTCACCAGTTAAAAATTGAAAGGTATCTTCACTACAATGCACACAGAGAAAATATGTGTCCACATTCATACATTGTACATATGCCATAACTAATACACTCTCCATAGCTAGTTTTGACTTTATGCATACTTCCCTATCAATGTACATGGAGATTTCTTCCCAAAGGTATTATGGAGGAATCTGTGAATAGAACACTTCCCTTTGAGAACAGCGCAGAAAGACAGGTACTGTTATATGAATCTTCGATACTGTACCTTGCATTCAAAGGTGTAATTCTGTTGAAAATTAAAAGTAGTTCAAATTTAATTCTTATTGTCAGAGAAAACTGGAAAAAAAAATGCCCTGAAAATTCTGATTTTTTTTTTGCCCTGATTGATCACAAACTGGTGCAAGGATGAGAAATTTTCAGATTGAAACAGAACCTAATTTTGATATCTTGAAAGCCTGAAATAAAACTGAATTTGTCTTGCATGACAGTGTACTGGCAATTGATTGCCAAATAAATATCAAGCAGCTATCTAAATGAAACATAAAGTTTTTGAGCATCTATGAATTATCTAAAACACTGAAGGGTAATTTGAATTGAAGTCACTTCTAGGTGTGGACTACATACCTGTCGTGGTTCAAGCCCAGCCGGCAACTTGGAACCACGCAGCCGCTCGCTCACTCCCCCCCTTTTCCTTCCTCCCCCCGCTCCCGGAGGGATGGGGAGGAGAATCGAAGGAATGTAACTCCCACGCGTTGAGATAACAGCTCTCCAGTAACTAAGGTATAATACAAACCACTACTGCTACCAATAATAATGATAAGAGGAATAACAAGGGAAAAGGACACAACCGCTCACCACCCGCCGACCGATACCCAGCCCGACCCGAGCAGCGATCTGGGCCTTCCGGGTAACTCCCCCCAGTTTATATACTGGGCATGACGTGCTGTGGTATGGAATAGCCCTTTGGCCAGTTTGGGTCAGGTGTCCTGCCTCTGCTTCCTCCTGGCTTCCCCTCCTCTCTGGCAAAGCATGAGACTGAGAAAGTCCTTGGTCAGAGTAAACATTACTGAGCAACAACTAAAAACATCGGTGTTATCAGCGTTGTTCCCAGACTGAAAGTCAAAAACACAGCACTGCACCAGCTACTAAGAAGGAGAAAAAATGACTGCTGTAGCTGAACCCAGGACAACCTTAACTTTGTATAGTCAGAAGGAAAAAAATCTGGTCTATAATTTCATTATTTTCTGTTGCCAATATAGAATATATAAATAGGGGAAAGAAATATCCCAGGTTTAGTATTTTTTTGTTTTAAAAGGCAAGTAACTCCTCTTGAATATTTCAATGAACACTAAGCAAAGAAGCAATACAGAGTTTCTGTGTTAAATAACTGAAGTACATGGCATATTTCTTGTTACTCAACAGCTGAGAATGATGGACAAGACAAGGTAGCAAAGACAGGGATAAAAAAGCTGTTTAAACAATATGTTGTCAATATCTTATTTTCTGAGCAAATTATCCATACCAGCTATGTGAAAAAGCAGCTGCAGAAAATAAGTGGCATGACTTGCTTGTCATTATGTCAGCTGTTACCTTTTCTGAAACTAACATAGTTCTATTTTTATGCCATTTTGTAAGGTAAATATTGTAATCCAAGGGAATTCAGGTTACATGCAAATTTGTAATAAATATATTTAAGAAACTGAACTCAAAATAAAACCTGTTTAGCTTTTGGGTTTTGTTTTGGCTTTGGGTTTTGTTTTGTTTTTTTCTTTTTTAGAGTTTCTTCTAAAAATAAATTCAAAGTTTGGATGATTAATTAATTCCTAAGTAGGCATAATACAAAATCAAAACAGTTTTCAGCTTAATTTCAGTTAATATTTTTCCCTTTATATCTGCATTGTCTTGAAATAACAGAATGAATTTCAATCACAAAGACCCATGGCTAAATGCCCCTTCACTTAAACAAGTTCAGACTCTTACCTTTTGATGCTTATGTTATTTTATCTTTATATGCCCTTCACTGTAAGCACTAGGCACTGAGCAAATGAAGTCAGTGGAATCAAACAGAGATGGAATTGGCATTAACACGGTTTGCTGTTGTTTACCCCAGCAATCCAGTATGGTTATGTGGAAATAAAAAGGTTATAATGAGAGCAGAGTATAGAACAACACAAATTCATTCTCATACCAGTGATTGTAATGTTAATGGGACATTGTGCAAACACAACCCACCCCATTATAATTTAAGGAATTTAATCATATGACCACTTCCAGTTGCAATTTACTTTTCTTACTGTAATAAATAAATTCACATATTATGTGTAAATTAAAAAACATACAAAAAACACCTCACACTGATCACTAATCTCCCCATCTGTCACTGTGTAATGTGTGAAGCAACAGATATTTTATATCATCTCTGTATATAATGGAGCTCAATACCAATAACTCCATTTCCAATTCCTAAAGTTTCATTTCCATTCACATGAAGGACAAGAAGGTGATCAGGAATAGACAGCAGAAATCCAAGAAGGGGAAGTCATGCTTGATCAACCTGATAAAAGTCTGTGGTTAAATGACTGGCTTGACAGACGAGAGGAGAGCAGTGGATATTGTCTACGCTGACAATGGTAAGGCCATGCCTGGAGTACTATTGTCCACTTCCGGGCTCCCCAGCACACAACAAGTATAGCACTATTGGAGAGTATATGGTGAAGGGTCACAAAGATGATTAAGGTACTGAAACATCTTCCATATACTCCATATAAGAAGAGGCTGAGAAAAATGGGAATGAAGGCTTACAGGATCTTGTCAAAAAATACCTAAAAGGAGAATATAAAAAACGTGGAGCCAGGCTCTTTTCAGTGGTGTTGACTGACAGGACTGGAGGACAGTAGTCACAAATGGATGGTTGCCTTTGAGCCCACCGAAAAACCCCTTTTCTACTGTCAGAGTGACAGCACTAGTACAGGTTACGCAGAGAGGTTTTGGAGTCTCCATACTTGGAGGATGACCTTTGAAGGTCCCTTCCAACCTGTATTATTCTATGAGTCTATATCCAAAAGACATGTGGACATAGACCTGGACAATTGGCTCTAGTAGCCCTGCCTGAGCAGGGGATTGAACCGGATGACCTGCAGAGGTTCCTTCCAACCTCGACCAGTCTATGGTTCTATGAATTTTAAGTATTGATGACAAACAGTATAGGTGTGACCTAAGAAAACTGAGGGCCGGGATGCCACAATGCTTTTATTTTGCCGATACACACCAAAAATATTACCAAAAAACCAAAAATGAAGTGTTTGCTTCACTTAATGTTGATTTTGGCAGAACAAGGGACCTAAGGTTTTGATCCTATAAAGACTGAGGTTTAACAAGACCATTTCATACCAATAGGGTCCCTTACAACAAAGGAATGGACAGATTACAAAAAATAATAATGCAAGGACGATTGCCAAAAAGGACACAGAAAATGTGTATTTATAAATACATACATAATACTACATAACTAAGGAATTTGATGTTTATGTATCTATAAAGCAGAGATTACTTACAAGGTTAAAACACAACAGGGTTGAAATACTAGGAGCAGGATGAAAATTAATCTAAATTTGAAGATACTCCCAGTTGTGGCCCAGGAACAATACCTGAATTACATCATTTAGTTTTGTGACTTTCTGCAGTAGCAAGACATGACATCATGACATTTTCTAATAACACTGCAAAAATGGCAAGCATAAAGCATTCAGATACAGGAATGGTTTAGGTCTCAAGGCAGCAACATAACTAAAACTAAGGACAAGATGCTATTTGAACACATATTCAATATATTCCAAAAACATTATTTCTTAAAGCAAATAGGATGTCTGTGCCAGTCTCCTGCAGTTTTACTGTGTTCTTCTGTTATTTGACGTTTCAAAAAATTTTGTGCAGTAATCAAAACCCCCAAAATGTATCTGCATCCTACAAACTCTAGCCATGTATAGTACAAAGATATTCGATTTGATACACTCTTTATTTGCTACAATACTTAATAACTTGTCAAATAATCAGCATTAATCCTTCGTTTTGTTTTCTGGACTGTCTTAAGAGAAGTTCACAGCCAAAGAGGGGAGCTGGCCAAACTGAGCTCTGTAGTTCTGCAATTATATCACTATCAGCATCTCAGCCAGCAAATTCAAAGCTAGTTTTAGTTTATTTGTTAAGAGATGAATTTGCATCTCTAAGAAGGAAAGTTACTACAGATAAGCTTTCCATACAAAGACATGCCTCATTTTCTATATTCCACTTAGATGGCCTCAGCAGCAGTGGCTTTTCTTTACTGGGCATCATTTTGTCTTACACTTACTTCACCTTCGGTGGATTCAATTGACTTGATGTTACTCCTACAATTGTCATTGTAGTTGGTTTCAATCTTGCATCTTTAAGCTACTTCTAGATGAGGGGACAGGTGAGCACCCTATCATGTTACAGTGAAGTTAAGGTTCACTGATGATCCAGACAGTAAAATGTCCTGACACTGTATTCCAAACTCTATGTTAAATAACTGAAAAATATAGTAGGCACTTAAATTCAAACCTTTCATCAGCCTCAAAAGATATGTCTATGCTATTAAATTAACCAGTGTCTGTGAATGTTCCTGGGCACTGGGCTCAATCATTCATACCACAAAATTATTAGAATGGTTTCTGGCACATTTGCAGCCTCAGTGTTTTCTTGCAAGCTATTCCTGCGCATGGCTTAAAAGGTAGCAAAGAACAACAATCCTGCATGAAACCATCTTATTTTGGAAGCTAAAAACTAATCTTTGTAGTAAGTATCAAATCTGTATGCTGTTTAAAATAAATCCACTAGACAATGGAAGACTGACATTTAAAATACAAAGGAGAAACAAGTGGTTTGTAACATTCACAGCATACGTCTTGCATGTATTCTCAGGCTGCTGAAGAGCACTTTACGCTGTTCAGGCACTTTTTACATTAATGATCTCCAGCTCTGAACTGGTCTTTCTAGAAGTAGACATTCTGAAAATATGACGTCTCAGGGCTGCCAATTCCTGCATTTCTTTTCCATATAAATAAGTGCAGAGGTACCATTTAGTCTAAAGTTCAGCTCCCAGAATAACTTATTTCCACAGTTGAATGAGGTGGGAGGTTTTTTAGCTGCTTGTTCTTTCTTTTTTTTTTTTTTTTTCCTGATTCACCAAAGATCTATTTTATAGACGGCAAGCCCTGTGTCTGTTAGTCATTTAGGGGAAAATGATTACAAAGATCAATTCTCTCTCTGGGCTTTTTGTTGTTTTTGTTTGTTTTGACATATTCAAAGATGTTACCTACCTGATAACTGCTATTATTACTGATTTCCATCCCATTAGTCAATAGAGATGGCACGTAACATAATTAAAAAAAAGCACAGAACCCTGCAACTGTTTAGTGTTTCAGTATGGCAGACAGTATTATGGAAAAAGATAAAATATTTCTAGATGAGTAAGAGCCAGACCCAACTCTCCTTAACATAGGTCAGCAAATTGCCATTGATAGCAATTGATTTTGGATCAGATCCAAATCAAGTTAAGAATACAGTGGAGTGTCAACAGCCAGGCTGTATTCACTTTTTGCTAAGTATTCTAGGATGGGAAATAATCAGAGGCATCACTGAAACTATAGCTATCACTGAACTTTTCATTAACTTCTGGGTTTACACGAAAAAGACTTCCAATGTTATTTGTGCAATTTTAACTATTTGGAAACACCACTCTAAAAAAAGACATTACTTATAGTTGGTTGATTACAGACATGCCCTTGACATTAGTAAGTACTTAACAAAGTACTAGATTATTGCTGGAAAATTGCAGGTAAAACTGACATTTTCCATAATCTATGTTGAAAACATTTCAATTCAAGGCACTCATATTTAATGATTAAAATACTTTTTAATGCACAATTTCACCTGTAGAAATTATTTGGGCCTTCGTGGTGGGATAAATATTAATTCCTTTCACAAAAGCCTTTTTCCTTCCAAAGTATACATATATGGTGGTGCATCTCCCTTCCCTTATCCCCTCCTTTGACCTCTCTGCTAAGCCCCAGACTTTGCACTAGTGCAGGGAGTTGGACCACTGGGCTCACCCTGGCTGTAGCAGAACTCTGGTTGCGTGGCAAAGGTAGGGAGTGGCACACAGACTTCAAGATGCTTAGGCACTCCCCAGTTGTACCAGAAGTGCGCTTGGGATGATCAGTCATTCCCTGACAACCTGGAACATAACTGTTGTGCAACTGGTGAAAGTGACACAGAATTAAGGCCAACTGAAAATTCACTGATGACTGAAGCCAAACGTTTTATGACTATGTAGTGGTCCTAAGAGGGAGACCCTTTGAGCTCTCCTGGACTGCAGTGGGCTGCAACCAGTACCTCTCTCTGGGTGAGATGCCTCTCAGAGCCCATAAACTCTCAAGTTTACAAAACAGGGGGATGGTCTACCTGGGGTGATATACCGACACTCAACCCTTCACCTGCTAAGGAGTACTGAGAAAGCTGATGTGAGTATTGTATTATACTTTTACTTTTAACTGAACCTGAGGGACATTTTTAAAATATTTAAAATATTGAAATAAAAAGTGTGTAAATATTTTTATATATATATATCTTAGTGTGTTGTGTTAGTTTAGACATTTAATTGTAAATATGTGTATATTACCTTCAATAATCAAGTGCTGTTAGAAATCTTGTGGTTCAATTTAAAAATGCAAACTGCTGTTAAATGATATTTGCAATCCTATATATGAATACCGTTGACAAGGTCTGAGGCTAAGTCTAGATCCAGCTGTATCTAGACACTTGTCTGAGAGAAAGTTTAGAAAGCAAGGGGGTCCAATCTGAACCTCGTGATTCAATGGGAGAGTTTCTTTTACCTTTTTCACCTTCAATCCCTCTACTTCAATTTCCTTTTTAAATTCCGTTAGACATTAACCACTGTCCAAATCTGAGACTAGGACTAGATCCAGCCACATTTAGGCTCTGTAAGGAGTTTAGAAAGCAAAGGGGTCTAGTCTGAACCTTGTGACTCAATGGGAGGGTCTCATTCCTTTGTATTTTTGGTTTCAAGTCTAATGCCGTATAAATCACGTTAACCCAATTCTGTATAATTCATTGCCAATTCTGACACAATCTTTGTTTGTTTGTAGTAGAGTGGATTTTGCTATTGAATTCTCTTGAATCACACTTTTATAGATTTCTATTAACATTGTTTTTGCTATTATCTCTAATGGTGATTATTTTAGTGACCCTAACTCAGTTTTGAGAAAGAGATTAGAATTAGAGTTATGCAAACCTCATTATTTCTACTGCATAGGAAATATGACATTCACGTGGTATGATATATCTTTTGTATCAAGAAGAAGAAAGAAATTGAAAGTTTGGTGTTGTGAAACATTGAAAAAAATTTCAATACATAAGAAATTTCAATACGTAACAAACTACAATATTCTGAAGTTCTTTAAATTGAAACACTTAAGTCTGAGTCAAGTATAACCAAAATAGCTAATTTTGAATCTGTTCATTAGTAAAGTTAATCTCCCTTGGCACTATTGTTTTTTCCAAAGGAAATAAAGTTTGTGAGTTTAATGCCTTTACCTTTTTAAAATATAGCTAAGATCAAATGACCAGAAACATGCATACAGAGAATTGAATTAAATAACCTTTGTAGTGGTTTAAGCCCAGCTGGTAACTAGGAACCACGCAGCCGCTCACCCACTGCCCTCGCTTCTTCCTCCCCCTGCTCCCAGAGGGAT
>NW_009930613.1:0-2558 GCF_000696875.1 Nestor notabilis
CATGAGCCACCGCAGCAGCGGGGCCCGGGCGCCCTCTGCGGGCGAGCGAGCGGGCGGGAGTTCCTTGTCATGGGGCCACCGTGGGACTGAGAGCCGCAGCCCCGGAGAGGAGGGACAGTGTCGGTATGGTGTGAGGAAACGGAGGATGAAGTGGGCTGCGGAGCAAACACACACACGAGTGCTGCTGCCACCGCAGAACGCGGCCGACGTTCTCCTGTCTGGAGGATTTAACACAGCCCTGCGCAAAGGAAGGTGCCTGGAGTGGCGCTGGCAAGGTGCAACCAGCTGTGGTATTTTTAAGACCTAGGCAGTTATGCCAGTGGTGCTATCCTTCATACAAAAACATCGCTTTCAGGCCTGTGTAATGCACACATGCAGAGCAGTCGTTGTGCGAAACACAGAGGCGAGGGTTTGTGTGAAAAAGCCCCTGGCCATTCCTTTAGTGAAGCCAACATGCCCTTTACAAGCTCGTGCTCCACTCTGGCGGCCTCATAAACCCCATGGTGACCTTGCCACTGCGGCAGCAGTGCTTCGTTGTGAGGCCTCGGCAGCTCTTAAATGCCGCCTTTTAACCTGATCAGTAATGGCAATTAGTGATGTGCCATACAAGGTAGTCTAATGAACAATCCTAGAGTCTTTGTAGAGTGTGTACTTTTGGAACATGAATATTTTAAAATATTGTGATAGGAAATAATGTTGTATAATTTGCTGGATTTTTAACATAATGTTACTTTTTATTGTCATACAAGCTCATCATTTCTGTAGTTACTCCAGCCTAGGTAATTGACAATTGACACAGGATTGGGAGAATGATTAGAAAGGCTCCAGGTAACTGCATTGTTCTAGTTTAATTGCTCAAGCAGTGATTCAGTGTTGGTTTTGGCAGTTGAGCAGCATTTGTCTGTCACTGTGAAATTCCCTGTTGATGTCCATGAGACTCATCTGTTATTGATGGGCAAACGAAAAAGATTTGCAAAATTTTTAGAAGACTTGAAGAAGGAATAGGTTTTGTTACATGCCTTACAATGCATTGTTACAGAGCCTGCTAGCTGGAGTCTCCTCACTTGTATAGACAGAATGGGGTCTCATGGCTGGTGCAGAGCAGGAAAAGAGGAGAGCAGGCTGGAAGGAGCCACCTGCACCACAGGAGGGGATGCAGAGGACTCTTTCCTACACCTCCCTGCTTCCTAAAAAAAAAGACCTCTTGGTGTTAGTAACCCATAGGGTACCTAACCCAAAACTGGATGTGAACCTGCGAGGGCAGCAACTGAAGAGACCATGCAAGTGACTGGAGAGGATAAAATAAACTACAGCTGATGCTCATAACAATTTATAAAGGCAAACAAAACTTGAGCAAATGGGTGATGGAAACTGGAAGGTGTTTGTGCTCTGAGGGCATTGATTGCCCTGACCATCCTCACCTGGGGCTTCCACTCACACCTGTCCAGGGACCCCAGTTCAGCTCCAGCTATTAGCAGCTTGTCTTCTGGATGGGCCCCTCATGAAGCACATTACAGCTTGCATCTACCTTGGGTTTCCTGGGTGGACTTTGGACCTGTACCGTAGCCCTTTCTTTGCTCCAGGCTGCACTCCCTGGATGTATTTGGGACTTGGTTCACTGTGTGACTCTCTTGGGACCGTTAGTGGCTAGCATTGCGAGCACCCAGCCCTGCAAGTGTGGGTATTGCCTGTGCTGAGATGTCTTTCTGCTCGTGGCTTGCCTTGCCTTGCCTTGCTGAAGGATATGGACTAAGAAGGTTTGAGTATTTTTATTATTTAAGTCAACACCCCACATATCATTAAATACACGAAGGTAAGTATGCTGGTGATTACATACAGTTTGTTGACCTCAAATGTATTAATACCTTTAAAAATACGTAATGTTAATTGTAAGGAAGAAGGAGTAAAGTATCAATTTATATGTGGAAAAATACTGTGAAGGTACCTGCAAAATCCTTCCAGAGGTGAGAAGACATTTTCAGAATTGGACGTTGAAATTCATAGGTTTATCCAGGCTGGTTGCTGTCTCTGTTCCTGGAATGAATGTATCTTCTATGTCACAAACTGCATTTTATGACATGTGCTTGAAAAAAAGTGAATTAAGAGAGGATAATGTGGTTAAAGACAGCCAATTATTTCATAAATGTAAATTACATTAAAAAGTGGTGTACAAATTATATATTTATGGATACAATTTTGTTCTACTGTCACATAACAAAATGAATAATACATTAGTCCAAGAACCTGTCATTAAGTGAATTTCTCTCTTGCCTTGCCAATAAATAAAAAAGTATTTGGTTTGTATGTATGCATGACATTAACCCTTTTTTGGGAGCAAAATATAAAGTGGGTGAAGGTACTATTAGACTGCAAATTTCAGACAGATTTTATAATTTTTAAGGGTAAGGATTGCTAATGAAATTTGTCATATTTGAAGACATTCAGGAAGGCTTTACTTTTTTTTTTTTTTCCCCCCCCCCGTTAATGAGATGTGATAAATGGAACAGATATCATATATTACTTAGACAAGAAAATGCTGGTCTTTTTCTCTCTTTTTT
>NW_009930613.1:2832-43091 GCF_000696875.1 Nestor notabilis
AAAAAGAAAATGCTGGTTTTTTTTTCTTTTTTTTTTTTTTTTTTTTTTTTTTTATCTTCTCTATTGCCAGACTATTGTTACAGTAACCCAGAGGAAAGAGGATATTTGCAAGAATTAATAAGAACGTGGAATTGAGGAAGATCTATTTAGGCATCAGAAAACTTCCAGGTAAGGCTGACAGTTCTGTTTGATTGTTTTTAATTCTGTAATCACCAATCCTTTTTATCTTGTAAGAAGCTATGTACGATACCAGTATCACATTTATGTCTTACTTACTGTAATGAGGTTGGGTCCAGTTATGACAGCCATGACTTTTCTCTGTAGCACCCTCTTATATTGTTCGAAAGCCTGATTTTTAGAAGTAGCAAATGAAAACATTTGAAAACAATGCGTGGAAAGCTGAACCAGCATCTGCAGAAGTTTATTAATACAGAGGACTCTCGGGGGCCCGCGAGCCAGCAACGTGCCTTTGCACAGACGCAGACAACAGCACACTGGGTTGAGCATAGCCTATGACTCAAGGGAGGTGATCTTTCCCCTCTGCTTGGCATCAGTGAGATGCATCTGGAGTGCTGGGCTCCTCAGTACAAGAAAGAGGGGGACATACTGAAGCGAGTCCAGCTAAGAGCCATGAAGATGGTTAGGAAATGAGACATCTGATATAGAGGGAGAAGCTGAGAAAGCAGAGACTGCTTATCCTGGAGAAGGCTCAGGGAGATGTTATTAATGTATATAATTACTTGATGGGGAGGAGTGAAGCAAGACTCCTCTCAGCAGTATCCAGTGACGGGACTGAAGGCAGTGGGCACAAGTAGAAATACGGGCAATTCTAGTTAAATATAAGGAAAAGCTTTTTTACTGTGGGGCAGGTCAAACACTGGAACACGTTGGCCAGAAGGACTGTGCACTCTCCATCCCTGGAGATGTTCAAAGTCCAACTGGAGGTGACGCCGACCAACCCACCCTGGATCTCCCTGCTTTGTGCAGGGGGCTGGACTATATGATTGCTGCAGGTGCCTTCCAATCCCAACCATGCTGTGATTCTCTTACTCTGTGAAATAGGGTAATGAATAATTAAAAAGAATGAGACTGTTACTCATATGGTTAGGCTTCAAGAATGTTAACTTAAGACCTGGTACCTCTTAACAACAGCTCCTAAGTTCGTGGTATCTACCTCTAGTTTGTATGGATTTCAATCTTTTTCCATGCCTTTTCTTTCTTTAATTCTTTTTCTTCCAAGAGGAGAGAGGAACACCTGTTTACATTCTGGCAAGGGACACTAAAGGGGCAATATAATTTGATGATTAGGAGAAAATTAGCCTTATAGTTAAATCAGTTAGACTGGATATGGGAATTTCAGGCCCAGACTAAATTCTTGTCTTTTCCCACGAGTTCTGCTGGGGGAAAAAAAAGAAACCCTAATACAGTTAGGTGCTGATGTAACTGTTATGGTGTTGAGCCTTCCTGGTGTTCTGCAGAGTTTTCCATGTAGATGTATTTGATGAGTTTGCACCTTTCAAAAGTAAGATTAAACTTATCTGAAATACCATTTATCTCAGAATGTGTTAATCTGATTTTTATTTCCTGTTTTCTTCTTTTTCTCCCTAATGTATTTGACAGCAAAGTTGAATCTGTTTACTACTGAGTTGGACTTGAAAGGTGAACACTGAATTTTCTCTTGCTTGATTTTAATGCAATGTGTACACCTCATTATTTGATAAATTCAGACCTCCTGTGGGAAAACAGAGAACCACTATTTGAACAGAAAGGATCAGACATTGACTTGTGTTGCAGAGTCTATTGGTTTAAATTTTTAGTTCATGAGAAAAAAAAAAGGTTTCTGCAGTATTTCAGGGAGTCGGTTTCACACTTGAGCCTCTGCTTTTGGCTGTGTGCCATGTCTGGAGGTTCTCAGGCTAGGGGAAGTGCTTAAGGGAAAAGACAACAGGCAAAAACCCAACCCCACAAACAAACCCAATCTAAGAAAAGCAAGCAAATGAACAAACAAAACCACAAGGAAACTGAGGCCATGAACATCTTGTGAGGTAGATTTTACCAGGTGTCCAGGACATGGAAAAGCACTGGGCAGGAGGTGTGAAATTGCCAAATGTGCCAAATAAAGGTGGGAGAAGCTGATAAAAGTTGCAGCTATGGGCAAGGGCTGGATTGCACAGCTGGTTAAGAGGGCCTGTTAGGAAATGGTCAGATCACTTGGGGGGAATACTGAAGGATAGGAAACTTTTGCAGGGCCAGCTCTATCCTAGACAACTGTATCTGTAATACTATGTAAAACTGAGTTTACCTGTATAACAATAATGGAAGTACTCATTATATGTACGGAGAGGCATACATGAGGCAGAAAGGTGGAGAGGATGGTAAAGCAACAGGACAGGGGTCTGATAAAGTAGGCTGGTTGGGGGGGTACCTGTTGGCATCTCTCGCGCTTGATCACTGCAGCTGGTGCAGGATAATAAACCAAACTTCTTGTTACAGACAGATGGCTGGAGCATCCTGGCACACTGCTGGTGCCCAATCCAGGCCAGAAGGCATCAGCAGCTACCAGCACTTCCCTGATGGCACAAGTGCCCTGTTGAAATGGGCTGGAAAATTCCAGAAAAGAGAGCCCAGATGAGATTCATCAAGAAGGGGGGGGAGGAGAGGGGGAAGAAAGAAAATAAGTGAGAAGTTGAAAGAGGGGTTTTCTCCAAAAGGAGATATTAGAGAGAACAAAGAATCATGAAGTCATACACCATAAAAAACCAGCGATCTCAAAGCAGTTGTCCTCTGTTTCTAATGGAGTAGGAAGAAGTCTTTGCCTACTGGATAAATTCCTAATTATGAACTGCTGAAAAGCTTTGCTTAGGGAGGCAAGATCAGAACAACCATTGAGTGTGCCTAGACCTGAACCCTCCTGCCTCAGCATAAGGATGTAGGTTAGACACTCCCTTGAGGATTTTCCAATCCTACATTTCTATGACTTTATTCTCACTTGTGTATATAAAGGCTTTCTTCTACAAATCTAGCAAACAAAACTTTGTCCTGGGAAGGTATTTACAAGCCATTTTAGTGCTGATATTAACTAATTTAAATAACTTGTCCCATGAGGTGCTGCCTCTCTTTTTTGTTACGCCAACTGGTTTCCTCAGTCTACAAATAAGTGCTACTACTTAGCTCTGGTGCTATCATTGAAATTAGTTTCTGGTCCTCTTGTTGGTCTTTCAAAGCATTGTGCTCATCTCTGTTAATGATGCTAAGCTTGTTAAGCATCTGGACAGATGTTTTAGTGTTTTGTAAATACCGGCTCTTACTGTGGCATCTACCCGCAGCAGAGAGGAGAACCTGCCCACAAGGAAAATGTGAGCACGTGGCATGTGTACTGATTCTCTTGTAAGTTAGCATAAATGCCTGTATTAATTTTAAATGTGAGTCTATGGTATGGATTGTCTGGTTTCATTAGCAGCTTCGAAGAGTAGGTTTTTAATATTAATAATCACTGTTAGCCTATAGACTTAATTAGGCTGAGAAACAGCTGGATGCTCTGCAGAACCAGTCTTGGCTTCAGACCCTGTGTCTCTCAGCAGCAGGCATGCCCTGATTGCTGATCTCTTAACTTGTGGCAGCTGAGAGCAGCATGTGCTCATGGTTACTTATCAATACTGATTTTTCCTTCCTGCTTCTAGGACCCTTTTAGAGGCTTCTGGCTCTTAATCAAAAACTGGGAGTACCTATTGGAATAGTCCCTCGTAGTCAGGCAGTTTTTCTTCTGTGTGGGAGTAGCTGCTTTTGCTCTCCTAGGGTAAGTTTTCTTGACTTTTGCTCCTGAGGATAGAATACAAGGATTACTTGGGCTGCCATCAACAGTTTAATTTGTTCTGGCTATCCTTAAAAAGCTTTTGCTGAAGCCAAATGCAGATTTCAACCCATTCAGGTATTAGAAAGTAGGAAAACCATACAGAAATCTAAGAAGCAAAAAATACAGCAGAATTGTTAAAGTATTCCTCCACTTGTGGAGCTGGTAGCTCCAGTGGCATGAATCCAACACTCAATAGTCTGCTTGGTACAGTATATGAAAACTCAGCAATGGAGTTAAGCAGCTCAATTAGCACAGTTCATAAACTATGCAGCTCAATTAAGAAAGCCCTGGATGTGAGAAACAAAGTGACTGGAAATAGATGCCTGAAGTAATAAAATATGCAGTTCAATTGGAAAATGATGCAGGTGATTAATGAAAATGTTATCTGATATGCAAAATGTGAACGTGAGAGTGTGGTACATGTATGTGTATATGTAAAAAAAAAAAAAAAAAAAAAAAAAAAGTTGAGGTATGTTTGCAATTTGTCCATCACAGCAAAGGGGGCTGTAGAGTATCTGAAGCGCTGTCAGATGGACTTGCAGTGACATTAGTTTGTTGCCCATAAATATTTTGGAACTGGCTCCAAAACAGCAGTGGCTATATAAAAATGAGTATGCAAACTTTTCCTATTTCTGATATACTTTATCAACGAGATGGCACCTAGATGCACAGCAGATGTTGTCTTTTGAGATGCAGATGAGCCTTTTGGAGCAGTGCAGTGATAATGAGCTCTGTGTATTGTTACAAGATAGGGCTGCCAGGCAATAACCACCTACAAACCTGACTAACGAACAGCTACAGTGTTGAGGCACGGTCTAGCTCCTCTGAGACAGTGGGTCAAACCCTATAGTTTTTAGACTTCATTCAGGGAAAACCTCTTTTAATTTCAACAGGAGCTTTGACTTTGTCTAGTACACAGGATTTGGCCTTTAGAAAAAAACAGCTACTCTGAAAGTGTCAAACAAGTTTGTTGTGCTTTGCCAGTAGTTGAAGTGGAGTATAAACAATACTTAGTATGTGGGGGGGAAAAAAAAGAAGAAAAGAAAATAGCTTTAGTATTTAATATGGAATCTGATAGAAATACTAGGTTGACATCTAACATTTTTTTTTATTTGGCAGGACAGTTTACAATCCTGAATAATTCATACTAAACTATGCAAATAAACTAAATACTGGGCTGCTGCCAGTCAAATGCATGGCCCAGAAATGCTTTTTGTTACTTAGTCTATATAGAAACCAAGGACTTCTTCATGAATATCTGTGTCATTAACCACTCTTCTTTGTCTACGATAGCAAATGGGCATAAGGTAACTTCAGAAAATAACCTACTGGGAGAATACTGGGAGATTGTAATGACAGTAAGAGTGTCTCCATTATGTTCAGCGGGCTTTTGAGAGGCTCTGTTATTTCTGGAGTGAAATATTTCATCCTTAAAGGAATAGAAGCAGCAGGATGTTTCATCTGAAGGATTACAAAAAATCAAATTGGACATCTCTTACTATGGTAGAGGAAACATAGTATCCAGTTCTATGATTCTTCAATGAAATTCCTAGTGTGTACATAAAAGATGTAGCTGTGAATTAGTGAACTGTATAGTATGTGATAGATAACTAACTTGCTTATATGGGAAACATTTTCTAGGTATTTGTATCCTTGCTGATTCCATCAGAATCAGAGGAATGTTGCCAGGTTTTAAAAATATGGGTGGATTCGGGGAACATTCGTCAGTGTCTTGCTTGGCGAACTTTTGAGAGGCACAAGTGGTGCACATATTTAAAGGACAGTAATAGGTGATGCTCTCTTCTGTGCTGAATCTGTCCTCTGACAATGTCTCCATCAGTGACTGACCACCAGGTCCTACAGCACAGAACGGAATTTTGTGATGTGAACTTGTTATTAACTGCAATGCAGACTTTAACTTCAAAATCATTATTAACTTCAAGATCATTATTGGTCAAATATGTAAACCATTCAGAGGTATGACCTGTGATTTCTATACTATGCTCCTTGCTTTTCCATGGCTGACTTTTGGTGTACAACACATTTTTGGCATTGATACAGACTGCAGGGGTATAAACCTGTTTTTTCCATTAGCTTTTTATCCTAGTAGGTTGGGAGGGGGTTGATTTTTTATGAATATCCTAAATTAAAGAGACTCCAGCCTGACCGTGAAATTACTAGAGCTATTTAAAACCCCACTGTCATTATAAAACAATTGTTAATTATTTACAAGCAAACTTCTGCAAGAACAGTATTGTAGCTGTCAGCATTGTCGTTGTTAAAATTAAAATGCTTTGTCTGAGCAGAAGATAACATGACTCATCTAGGCTAAATGCAGTGAATATGGAATATTCTGTTTCTCTTCACCAATTAGTCAGACAGAGAACAATAGCATGTCTCTTTCCTAACAAGATGTTTATTTTAAAGTGTAACAAAATAAATATTTTCACGGCTTTGTTTAGAAACAACATGTTGCTATTATAATAAAAGTTAAAACCAAGCTTTTTTCTAGGATGGGAAAAACTATTTTCATAAAGTAAATTCTCTTTTTTTTTTCAGATAGTGGAATGTATGTGAAAATCTTTGCCTTATTGTCACAGTATCTTGCTTTGCCTTACTACTACAACATATTGTTTACCACACACGTGCTTTAGACTTGTGAGTTGCTCAAGTGCTCTTTGCTGTCTGTGATTTCATTTGTCTTTCTAAACATATCCTGGTCCAGTGGTAATTTCTTGCTTCTGTGTGTAGCTGATTACAATTTTTAGAAACAGCAAGGAGCAAGTCAGAACTTTTAAGATGACTATGCTGGGTGGCTTGAGTTAGTTTTCCTGCTATATTCTTTCGCATTCCATTATACGTTAGCAAAGATTTCATTGTCTTAGTGACATTAATGGTTTGTAGCAATTAATATATTTATGATAAAGCAGAAGCAAAAGAATTAAGGTATGACTATGTCAGGGTTGTAAAGGGTGATGCAAGCATGTCAAATGTCTTCAGGGAGTGTACAGATTGGAAGGGATCTAAATGCCTAGCTTGGAAAGGGCCAAGTCACTGTCTTTCTCCATGGTAATGCCATGTCTTCTTTTTGAAGCATGTTTGGGTGTCTTCCGCTGATCCTTTGCTGCTTTATATTCCCCAACCTGCTGTCTTGGCTTTCTTACTGACTGTAGAGATGATTCTGGAAGCAGGGTGCATTCACCTCACAGTAAGAGGGGAACCCCTTTTCTGTCCACCTTGTGACATTAAGAGAATGGGTTATCTGAGAAGACAGTCAACACTGGTCCTTTCAGCATAGTTATCAGAAAAGCTTTTCAATGTCTATCTTTTGAGGACTGTTGTTAACCTTAAATGTAGTTGTGTTTGAGTAAGTACAAAACCAGCTTGTGGTTCTACTTTTCCTCCCACATGAAAAATTAAAAGATTGTAAGACACTGAGGGGAGATGTTACTTTGGTTGCTGTTAGAAGTCAAAAGCAGGCTCACAGGGAGTGAAGGAATCAACCTCTTAATTCCTACTGTACAATGACTTCAGTAGTTATCAGATGCAGAAGTAAAATCCAAGACTCTCATTTATGCTCTCCTAGTTAGACCATGCTGCCTTTTGAAGTTTTTATATTTTTTTTTTAAATCTCTTGTTTAGAAAATGATTTTTAGAGTGAGAATATTTATGTTCTGCTGTCAGCGTGCAAGGTTTTTACAGTCTCATAGAGGTAGGAGAGAAGCAAGCTGTGTGCTTGATATGCATACTAAGTAGAGAACACACAATTGCATTTTATTTATAAAACAACGACTTTCTTAACATCATTAAAAGTATGTGTTCACCAACCACTAATTCTGTATTTGGTTGTGGCGGCCATGGTGGAGTGAACAGAAGAAAAAAGCTGTTTGGAGGATTTGCCATCCAAATTGAGGACTCATATGATTGAATGTATATTCTATGAAGCAGATTTTTTTAAAACCATATGATTTTATAAATCCTTTCTGTATTGCAGAAAGATAAAAGCCTTAACAAGAATGGTACGAACATACCTCCTCATTATCTCTGGGCAAACAGTCTTTCTTTTCTTCCAGCAGCTGGCTAAGAGAGCTTCACGTTACACTTTGCTGTTCTGAGAGCTGGTTTGTTTGATATTACTTTAGCCATTATTAGTAAAATGTCAGTGCTGGAATGCTCCTGGGGTAGGTTTGCTCCTATGCTCTCCAGGAGAGGAGGACTTAGCCAGTACTAGTTCCATCAAGATCCTCTGGGTCCATGTGTACGGTAAGCTTTAGTTACGGCTGATTCATTGCAAATCTGGAATTTGTTTATCAAAGGAAATACAAGGGAAAAAGTATAGCCATGCTTAAAGTGGAAGGAAAGCATGTGCAGCTTGTGTGCAGAATGCCACTGGAATGATTTAGAAATCGTTTCTGTGTTATGGCTGCCAAGCTTTGGAGGTGTTCAGGTAGGTTCTGGGCACTTGTTCTACCCAGGCAGTCATGTTTTTGAAAGGCTGTCTGACATACTATGATTTGGTGAGATTCAGTGGGTGTCAACTGAAATGATGCATCCCCTCCGGTTATTCTTTTGGCTAATCTTCCTCCAAAGACACTGAAAGGGTCTAGCCTTCTCACCAACTTCTGAGAAGAGGCCCCATAAGTAATATTAACTTCTGCAATTTCCTCGTTACTTTTAAGCAAGTTATTAATTAACTAAATGTAACCACTGGCTGTTGATAAATCCTTTTAACTAATTCAAATTCCATATCAAGCTTGGAGTGTTTTCACTCAAGCTGTTGCTGAAGTTAAGCTTTGTGAAGAATTAATTCTGATCTGGTTTTGAGTGCTGAAGTTGGGGAAAATGGAGAGAAGATATTTGTTTGCTTGATTCCACATGACAACTCCAGGGTAACTGAATAGACCGTATGGTTGGTTTGACAAGGCTGTGCACTGAGCCAGCAGCCTCACATACCAGAGGCAGGGGGATGGAAGGGGGGCTGACAACTGTAATGGATTTTGTAAGAATTTCTCTGAAGAGCGACATTTTGACTTCAATTATTAATGTTTTTCAGAGGTTTCTCTTCTGAGAGGTATGAATAACTAACTTAAATATGCATTCATGTAACATTTTCAATAATGAATATATTACTGTATGGAAAGAAGTTGAGTAGCAGATACAAATATTAAATAATGGAAGAGGTTTTTGAGTGGAGGAAATGTAGTCTTTAATGGTGTGACTGTTACTGTTTTTCATGTGAAAGCAGGAACTGTGGTTATTATGTATAAATGTATTACAGTGATGTTTGTGAAAAACATTGTAAGTTAGCTTGAAATGCCACAGAAAGAAAAAGCACTGCCTGAGTGTGGTGGTGTGTGACAGCACGTACCTTAATCCTGCAGTGCTCTGGTCTCATCCTGGGGCTCAATGAGTTACCTTTTACTCTCCATGCTCAGGAAGCACTTTGCGCCCAATGCCATAAAATTATTGCCTTATGCTAGGGAAACTTTGGAAACGCGGCTGGGCAAGCTGTTGGCCCTGTTAAAACATGTGCTGAAGAAAAGCTGGAGAGGGTTGCCAGGTACCTGGGAAGAACCTTGGGACAGTCAGTAATTGTTCAGTGACTGATATTTCAGGAGACTTTGAAGGACAGTGACTTTGCATTTTCTAGTCCAATTTTCACTTCCAGAATGACATTCTTAGAGACTATCTGTCAGTGCCTCATGCTGTGTTCCATTTAGTCTTTCACTCTGTTCAGACAGAAATGCATATTTATACATTTTGTAAAATTTTATAACAAGTTCTTTTTCTGTACCTCATAAGAGTCTTGAAAATTTGTCACAGATATGAAATCTCTTTAAGAAGCACTTGAAAATGTTTTTGACAGCATCCCCATAACAATGATGGTATTCGTTACATGAAGCAATATTTTCTATGTTAGCACTGTGTTGCTTATTTTAGCATAATATTTTAATGAAGATATTTAGAAATGGACTTTTAAAATCTGTCTTCCTGATGTTAAAAAATGTTAAATCTTATGGAGTGCTGTATATAGCACTGGTGTTTTCTGAAATAGCAGTCAAACAAAAGTCTTGTTGATTTCTTATATGCTGAAGATTATAAAAAACTGTCTCAAAAGCATGTAGGTTATCAAGGAGTTCTGTCTCTCTCTACATATGGGTCAAGTTTTAAACTGTTTTTAAGAAATACCATTTAAGAAGTTTGTAAGTACATTCTTACCACTCTGCATCATTTGTGTTCTGCATGGATTATGCAGCCAAAATTGTCTCGGAGATCTTGGAAATCTGGTTCATTTGAAGCAGCATCTGACCTATAAAACCTACAGATTAAGCAAGTTTGTCACAGGGGAGAATATTTGCATGCTGGTTTACACATCTAGGAAAAACACTGAACTTACTTCAAACCAAGGATAGTTGTATAGCCGTGCAATTCTGGTAGAAGAGATGGAGTTTTAAAGAGGCCATGTAATTCCTCTGATTATTTTGCAGTTGCCTCCAATGTGAATACTGCTTCCTTGTGTATAAGAGCTGGATGCTGAGAGCCAGTCACTTCACAGCTCCCAGGACTGCAGCAAGGCGTTTCATTAGCAAAAAAAACCAGTTTCAACCCTAGCCTAATTAGTAGACTTCATAATTTATTGTTTCATCATCTGGTCCAGCTCAGCATCTGTGGGATTTCTAGATGACATGAAGTGTGGAAACCTGTCATGACAGAAAAAAACCAGAGGCTTGTAGGAAACAATGGTTGTCTTGTGGGAAGAGCTTAAATATATGCAGCTGATTCCATGGGAACTGCTGTAGTCTATTCACCCTGTGTGAAAATGATGCTCTTTCAATATAATCTTTAATCCTTTTCTTTCACTGAAAAATGTGAGAACTTTATTTAAAATTTTTGAAAGAGTGCTCTGTTTTAGTAATTAAATGTTTTTCAAACATAAAAATAAATCAAATCATTAGTGGAACACAGAGGGGAAAGGTTCTCTGAAACATCTCTCAATATTCTCTCCATAAACTGCATATGTGAATGTTCTTGGGAAAGTTTCAGGATGGGGGAAAAAAAAAAGGAAATGTATCCAGGCTCTCCCCGCCCCTTTCCTCTTTTTCATGGATGGGCACATGTAAGGAAGGAAGTATCCACCAGTCTCGCAGATACTACAAACTTCTGTAACTGCTTGAGACACATTTTTTCTAATTCTACAAAACAGATTTTTCTTTTATAACCTGGCGGGGAAGGATTCCAAGAGAAGGGAATCCTATCATACGCACAGGGTAAAATTTTGCTTTGAAGATGATTCTAATCTTTCTCCTATTCATGCAAAAGTAAAATAAAGCTAAATATGCAGTTGTTGAAAACATTTGTCCCCACCCCCAGAGAGAATGAAAATCTAAACCTCGCTCTGTTCAATCCATGCATGTGTGAATAACTTCACAAACTCCCACAGAGTTTAGGAAAGCTGCTGTCCTGTTTGGTTTTTATGGGACCATGTCCTGAATATTAAACCTTGTTTGGAGAAATACACAGTTGTATTCCTGGAGGTATAATGCAGCATATATTTTATAGTCTGTGCACAGAGTACTGAAAAGGCAAAGAGTTACTAATGCTATTTTGCTTTTGCTTTCCTGTAGCATCTTTCATCCAAGGCATCCAAAGCACTTCATACAGTCCAGTCTATTAAGTTTGGCAACATGTCTGCAAGGTAAGGAAATTGATTTTTGTTTTGTTTTGTTTTTTTTTTTTCTCCCCCCCCTTTTTATAGATGGAGTAGTCAAAGCATTGGGCTATGATTTCCCAAGATCACCATGGTAAAGCAAGACCTCTGGCGTCCCAGTCTTTAACACAAGTCTGCCCATTTAATGTGAATTCTCAGATCGCCTTCCTCTCCTGTGTAATTTGCTTGATTCTTAAGTCTAAGTTACTTTTATGAAGTAGCTATAGGTTTATACCTTTTAGATTTCTTTCTGTAACATTTCAGGAAATGAATGTTACTTTTTGTTTACCAAAGAGCTTTGGTGGCTGTGATAGCTTGGTCCTTCAGTACAGGACAAGAAACAGCAGCTGGAAGTGCTCCAGATGGGAGCTGAAGAGTTTGAGGAGAACCATGGTTGATGTCTATGGCAAACTAAGTGTTATGGAGGAGAATGGAGTTTGGGAAATGCTGAATGAATCTTGGATTCATTAGGCAGCTCAGGCTGTGTGCTGTGTTTGGATTATCTTCTGTCCTTGGGGTGGCTCCATCAAGGGGGAGTGGTTTATACTGGCAGCCTGTCTTGATGTGTTCAACTGCAACTGTTTAGTGGCTTCAAGAGTCTGCAGGGACTATCCCTGATGGTGGTAGGTGATGGATTTTGCTGCAGAGGTGAGATAGCTCAGGACTCACTGATCATAGGGCTGGAGCACGTGTCCTATGAAGACAGGCTGAGAGACCTGAGGTTTTTCAGCCTGGAGAAGAAAAGGCTCTAGAGAGACCTTAGAGCAACTTTCCAGTACTTAAAGGGGCCTACAAGAAAGCTGGAGAGGAACCTTTTACAAGAGCATGTAGGGACAGGACAAGGGGGAATGGCTTTTGGCTGACAGAAGGGAGATTTAGATTAGACATTGGGAAGAAATTCTTTGCAATGAAGGTGGTGAGGCACTGGCACAGGTTACCCAGAGAAGCTGTGGCTGCCCCATTGCTGGCAGTGTTCAAGGCCAGGCTGGATGGGGCTTTGAGCAACCTGGTCTAGTGGAAGGTGCCTCTGGCCGTGGCAGGGGGTTGGAACTAGATGGTCTTTAAGGTCTCTTCCAACCCAAACCAATCTGTGATTCTATGCCTTAGTACTGTGCATGCTTAATCTTCTGAAATGCACCTTTACATCAGTTCACGTACAAGATTCGTTCAGCATTGTAGTAAGGTTTTAATTGCCTCTTTTTTTGCAGACTAGATGATACTACAAGGTTCACTTAACATGAACTCTAGGTTGCTTCCACTTCCTAAGATTCCTTAAATATAGTGAGGGGTTTATCGATTTCTGTTGCTTAGCATGGAACTAGATTAACAATATTATTGCACAGTTCCCCAAGGGTTGCACTTTGATTTCAGTGGGATTACAGCATCTGGTAAAATCAAGCAACTATACTTACATTTCAAGTCTTTTCAAAGTTAAGGAAATTATTCGAATTTCCTGTAGAATTTCCTTCAATGTAAATTTATTTTTATCCTTTCCCCTTCTTCTTTGATTTAAAAGATATTTTTTGTTGTTTTGTCCTTCTAAAGTCATTCTGAAGAATCTGTATTTCTGTTAAGTCTGTCTTTTAGCTCAAAGTTCAATTGGCTTTTGGATGTCCTTAAGTTCAACTGCCCTTTTACATGGAATTTTTATTGTTAATCTCCTATTATTGGAGGAATTATTTTGCAAACAGACCAATTCAGTTGCTTCAGGCTCTGAAACCTGTCAGGCTAGCTTTTATTCTGATTGCTTCTGATAAGGAGCTTTGGTAAGAATGCTGTGCCTCCAGCAAGTTGAGAGATTCACCTTGGAGAGGAATAGATTCAAGGTCCCGTATGGCTCTTTCAGCTTGTCATGAAAAGAGAAACTAGATGTTGAAAATCAGTTTGAAAACTTTGAATTAGATGTGGCACTTCACTGCAAATCAGTGGAAACGGCCTGTGTTGTAAGCTGTCTTTTTTTCCCCTTTGCCTCTTCCATTGTGTACATGTGACACAAATGTAAGTCTCATCTGTGTCAGATGCTGATATGGTAATCTATGTCCTATCTGAATGAGAAGATACTGGTAGGTGATGTGGAGTCAAGGTGATGAGGCATCTTGGGAACCATACACTGAAGAGGTTTTATCATGCAACGTGGCCCTTAAAATGTCAAATTTTAATTTATTTTTTTTTTTTAGAATATACATCTTATGTCTTTTCTTTTCCTCAGTGCCAGTTACCTATTAATAGGAAACAGTACAATCTTAGAGTGTGCAAGTTGAAGCTTAGAGGACAGTTTTGTCCTTTTAAAACCTATGCAAGAAAAGTATTTTAGGCACTGTTACACAATGTAAGTATTAAGAAGATTTTCTATAATTCCATTTCAAAGAGCTTATAGTAAGTAAATATTTGTCTGTATTGTCCTTAGTGTTGTCTAAAAAACTTATACAAAAAAGGGTCTGTTCATCAGAAAGAGAACAGGGTCTTTCTGCAAAACTCTTCTGAAGATGCCCAAAGGCCAAGAAGGGGCTGCTGTGTTTCAGTGCAACTGATCCAAGGGAGGGTTCAAACTGATCTTCTTCCTAGAGCTGTGTTCCAAATTATGTGTGCGGATTTTGTTGTGCTACTTATGATAGTAATGTTAAATGCCAAAGTAAAGTTCAGACCCCCTTTGTATTAATGTAAAATGCTACAGAATAATAGCAAGTTTGCTCACTTGTTCTTTTTCTTTCAAACAATGTGAGTTTACTGAGGTGGTTTTTTGTTTTCTACCTTATTCTCAGGAAGGATAGCTTTCCACTAATACAGAGACTTCTGTTTTCTCTATTAAAAACAACTGCCTTCAAGTGGAGTAAGCTTTGTATTTTGTCCTAGTAACAGAGCGTTTCATTCAGAGATAAGGCTTCTCTGTGTTTAGGTTCCTGTAGTCACCTGACAGAGCCATTGGTAACTTTTAGGCTGCTTTAGTCTGCATTCCTGAAATGCCTTACTCCTGGCACTGCAACTAACAGTTTCAGGTTCACTGCTTGCCACCCCATTCCCTGGCTTTCCACTTGCTGTGCCCTTGGATGCTGCCTGGCATAGTAGGAGAGCAAAGCAAATGGTCAGGCTTTGTCTAAAGAGCACAAGCTTTGCACCTCTAACCATCGTTGAGAATGTCATTATGGAATCATGAACAGGTAAAAAAATCAGTGGCTTTTTGAACTTTTACTTTTGGATTAAGAATTGCTGCATATGAGTACAATGGACCTATCTCCTCTGTTCTTACGCTATCACGTTCAGTTTGGTGACTGGTGATTTATGCCGTAGTGACTGCCAAGAGGATGTAGCCTGTTCTGCTTCCGGGTTTGCAATCTTACTAGCTCTTTTCTCCTTCTGTCCTGTTGCAAATAATCGAACTAAAAATCCTGCGTAATGCTTTTAATGGATTTGGGAAAATTAAAAAACCCTTCCAATAAAGCTTTGGGCAGATCAAGCATAAGGTGCTGTCTATGCTATTGAAAAGAGACTGTTTCATCAAGTAGTTTCCAGAAGGTTCTCAGTGTTTTGCATTGATTTTTGACCATTATTTGAAACTTTTAGGAGTTTTTGTTTGCTTTTTTTGTTTTGGTGGGGTTTATGGGGCTTTGGTTGTTTGGGTTTTGGGGTTTCTTTGGTGGGTCTTTTCTGTTGGGGTTTTTTTTTTTTGTTTGTTGTTGTGGTTTGGTTTTTTGTTTTGGGGTTTTTTTGTGTGGTTTGGTTTTGTTTTTTTTTTTCCTCCCCTCTCTTTCTCCCCTGAAAAATAGCGTGAGATGGGTTAACAGGGATTAAGGATACTCTGTATCTCAATAATTACAGGTGATCTAGTTTGTGGCAATGTAGTGCTTTGTTCATCGACTCAAGAGAGGAGTTGACTGTGAATCCACATGGGCCTTCTGGAAGACATGCTTGGTAAATCTCTTCCTGGGCTCAGAAACAGTAAATATTCTATATTAGATTAGTAAGTAAAGACAGAGGGAGAGTTTTCATTTGTGACAGTATTTTAATACATGTTCTCATGTCGAGATGCATCTTGGTTTGATACATATTTGCAGAGCTTCCTGCAGGCTGTCAGAGCTCCAGCGGGCAGGAACTTTCTGCCTGCCCTGCTTGGCACATGCTGTTGGGGTGACAGTGGCTGTACACTGCTAGAAAGGGTTCATGTAAGGCAAGCCTGTGGGGAAAATGTGGTGATGTTCAAGGCCTTAGTTTGTCACACCCAACCTCTTCATCATTATTCTGTCCAAATTACAAATAGCCTATTTTTCATGATATCCCCATTTCTCCTGTGTTTTACTTCGGTAATATATGTCAAATCCCAGATATTTCTGTTTCCTCTATATAATGCTACAGTGAAATTTTACTCATTGTAAACATAGACTAGGTCATTTAAGCATTGTGCACAAAGGAAGACTGATCCAGTTCAAGCACCTGCTTTTCCAGTGCATAACTTTTGAAGCTAACTCAAACTCACGGATTAATGAATATTGTATTCAGAGTGTGCCTATGTTAATGTCATAGTTTTGTCAGCTGGATGTAATGTTGTAATCTTGTATTCCTGCAAAGACAGCCACTAGTAGCTAAGATGAAACTTTTAGATCATTGCATACCTAAACGTAAAGGACATATGTATGCATATGTATATTACATGTATGTCATTTACATTTAGGTATGTTTACTTCAGAAAGATACTTTGATTCACAAACCAGTAATAAACAACAGCCTACTTCACAGTTTCTCTGAACAATGCTACGTTTATCTTTCCAAACTTCAATGCAGAGAAAATACTGATGATGTGGAACAACTCTTCATGTTGAAGGAGTGAGAATAATCACTTATGTACTAAAAGATGGCCAGCCCAGATGCAGTTAAAGCTAAAGGGAGCTTGAAGTGGCCATTGAGCAGAACTTCTCTGGAGTGAGCTCACTGAGCTGTGCAGCAGCTTCCCAGGATACAGGTTACAGCATTCCCATTTGTAATCTCTCTTTTCATGTGCCTTTGAACTTACCCAGGGCCATGGCACTGTATGTATTTGTCTCCACTTTGGCTGGCAGAAGCTCAGCGTGCTTCTAGCCAGCATGGCTGCTATGAGTGCGCGTGAATGTCCTCTGAGTGGTTCAGCCCTTTCTCAGTAGGGTCGCGAACAATAGGGTCTTCTACTGCCCCGTGTCCCTCACAGCTCTGCCTGAAGTGCTAGCAGCCCGTGGAGGGCACTGCACTTAGAGATGCTCTTTGGGGCTGAGAAATTGTAGCTTGCTGAGCTGCTTTGTCACTGTGAATAGTTTTGGTGGGAAAGGATGGAAGAAGACAGGCTGAGAGAGCTGGGGTTGTTCATCCTGGAGAAGAAAAGGCTCTAGAGAGGCCTTAGAGCAACTTTCCAGTACCTAAAGGGGCCTACAAGAAAGCTGGAGAGGATCCTTTTACTAGAGTATGTAGGGACAGGACAAGGGGGAATGGCTTTAAACTGACAAAGGGGAGATTTAGATTTGACATTGGGAAGAAATTCTTTGCAATGGAAGTGGTGAGACACTGGCACAGGTTACCCAGAGAAGCTGTGGCTGCCCCATTGCTGGCAGTGTTCAAGGCCAGGCTGGATGGGGCTTTGAGCAACCTGGTCTAGTGGAAGGTGTCCCTGCCCATGGCAGGGGGTTGGAACCAGGTGGTCTTTAAGGTCTTTTCCAACCCAAACCATTCTATGATTTTATGAAGTGCAGTACAATGAGGAGCTGAGGGAGGAGGGATGGCCCTTATCTTTTTTTCCTGCTTTTAGGGCCATCATGGAGACCCTTGGAAGACTCAAGGACAGACACTTTCTGCTTGCATAAATTTTACCTGCCCTGGCAAAGTTCAAGGAGGGTGTCCAAGCCCTGTGGGATTTTCTGGGCTTGAAGGACTCTTGTGCTGTTGGTCTCTTTCTCATGTGCACTGAGGTTGGCTGTGAAGACTCTTGCCTCAAAGGTAGAGGGAACCCATCAGCATGAGGCAAGTCCTGGCAGGTTTGCAACAACAAATAACACTTCAGATATATGGAAAACCCAAATTTCTCCTATAATTAAGGCAAGTGTCTCCTCTGCAGATGCTTTAAACACCAGAGTTTGGGGGCACAAGTGTAAGATGGTCCTCTCATAAGTGTGCGCATGGTGCTGAGCCTGGGCCCACTTGGCCCAGCTTTTGATAAATTCCTCAGCCAAGAAATGCATAGCTTCAGCTCAGCCAACTGTTTGTTTTACATGAGTTGAAAAGACTGCAAGGATCATTTTGGCAACAAAACTGACTGTTTTTCTAAAAAAAAAAAAAAAAATAAAAAAATCATTTTCGTCTCAATCTTGCTAATAGTGTATTTCTGGAGTCAAGACACAACCCAGAAAATAGAGGAAGCTCCTCTAGCTCTCCTGCTGGAGCTAGAAGCTGCAGAAAGGCAGTTCAGTTAGTCTAGTTGCTATCCTGCTCAGGTAATATGCATTGAAATGAAAAATACGTGGGTTTATGTATTAGAAGTTATATATTGTTTAGCTAATTTTAAGCTATTTGGTGATTAAGGGAAAAAGGTCCTTCAACATGCAGTTTATGCTATGTGCTTAAGGATATCCCTGGATCAGGGCATCCTGTATGCTGCTTACAGACACAATGTGAAAGGCTTTGCTAATCTGGAATACGACAGTCAATGCATTTATTAATTCTGCCCCTCACACCATTTTTTCTTTTTCCTTGTAGATTGGGGCCAAGGAAGTCTTGAAATATGCCCTAGATTTATTCTTCATATTAGATTGATTGCTAGTCCACAGGATTGTTTCCATTCTGTCCTCATCTGAATCATTCATGCACACGGTGCGTGCAGAGATCGAGCTGAGTGGCAGTGAATGCAGCCATGCATCATCTGTTTGGGCTGGTTTTGGCACAAAAGGACCTTTCACGTGCAGGGGATCTTTTCTCATTAGAGGATGCTGAAATTGAAGGAAGCCTCTCAGAAGCTCTTGAACAAATAAGAATAATTAGTTCATCTGCGGTAAGTGAAACGCTCAATCATATTTCATGAGAATAAATGCATAAATAAAATATTAAGAGGACATGCACAATTCAAGTTTCTAAAAAACCTCAAGAATGCCAAACAAAGTGTAATATTTATAAATATGACAACCAAATCTATTTCCCACTAGCTGGACTTCCTTGAAAGATATTTCATCTTTATCAATTTTTATTCAATGCTACTTAAGGCATATTGAAGAAGTTACAGATGCACTGTATGTATTGTGTGTAATCTGTTTGCAGCAGAAAATGTTCTGAATGATGTTACAAAAAGTGACTTATCCATCAGGACAACCACTGTACACTGGCTTTTCAGTCATTTCTTTGACAACAGTTACATCAGCACAGTCTTCAGAACATTAATCAAGTTATTTTGGCCATTGCTTCTGCTGTTTGTGATATACTTCAACTCATCTAACTGCAGGTTATCAGGAATTTTACGCAAATCCCCCCTAATATACTTTTTGAGAGAAAACGCCGGAATTCACTACAAAATGTTTTTGCAAACGCAACAGCCTGCGCCAAGCAGCTGGAGCGTCCCGCAGAGCCATCCCCTTACCTGGAGCTGAGATTTCCACCAGAGGGCTCCAGAGATCGGGGAGCTGCTCCAGCGCTGCCCCATTCCTGAAGCTTGGCTTTGACGTGTATTTCTCCCCAAACGGATTAATTCCATAGCAGTGTGGACAGGACCGCTCTGCTCTTCATGTCCACACACAGCCAGAGACCAGGATTCTCACCAGGGGTTCACTCCTGTGCCATCCCAGCCAGTGGCTGTTAACATATTCACCTCTTTAACAACAGGTAACCTTACACAAAAGAAAAAGTGTGCGTTCTTTTATTTATTTATTTATTTATTTTTTTCCTTTAGTAAGTGCATGGGCTATCTGTGAATAAAGACAGAAAATTGCCTTGAGGCTGACCCAAACATCATGGCTTCCACCTGCAATATACTGTATCACAGTGCAGTGCAGAATCCCAGGGCTAATTCTGGAGCCAACCTTGTGCAAGCTAGTGCTGAACTTGGCTCCAGCCCTTCAAAAATGTGCATGCTTTATCTAGCAGAATCAATGAGTTTCAATACTTCAGTCTGTCTTTCATCTTTGTTACTTTTTAGGGTGGAACAGCATAGGTTAGACTGAGGAACAGTGTATTCCTAGTGCTTAAGTTACAGCATAGTGCTGCCATTTTGTACCCATGTGGCATCTGTGTCAGTAATTACAGGGGATTACAGGACTTTGTGATAAAGCCTATTTAATTAACTTTTATTCATGTTACATTGATACTAATTGAAACTAACTCTGTTTACATCAGGAACTCAACATAGAATCATAGAACAGTTAGGGCTGGAAAGGACCTTAAGATCATCTAGTTCCAACCCCCCTGCCACGGGCAGGGACACCACACAATAAACCATGTCACCCAAGGCTCTGTCCAACCTGGCCTTGAACACTGCCAGGGATGGAGCATTCACAACTTCTTTGGGCAACCTATTCCAGTGCCTCACCACCCTCACTGTGAAGAACTTCTTCCTTATATCTAATCTAAACTTCCCCTGTTTAAGTTTAAACCCATTACCCCTTGTCCTACCACTACAGTCCCTAATGAAGAGTCCTTGTAGGTCCCCTTCAGATATTGGAAGGTTGCTATGAGGTCTCCACGCAGCCTTCTCTTTTCCAGGCTGAACAGCCCCAACTTTCTCAGCCTGTCTTCATAAAGGAGGTGCTCCAGCCCCCTTATCCTCTGGACTTGCTCCAACAGCTCCATGTCCTTTTTATGTTGAGGACACCAGAACTGTCCACAATACTCCAAGTGAGGCCTCATGAGAGCAGAGTAGAGGGGCAAGATCGCCTCCTTCAACCTTCTGATCACGCTTCTTTTGATGCAGCCCAGGATACAGTTGGCTTTCTGGGCTGTAAGCACACACTGAAGCTGGCTCATGTTAAGTTTCTCATCAACCACCACCCCCAAGTCCTTCTCCATAGGGCTGCTCTGAATCTCTTCTCTGCCCAGCCTGTAGCTGTGCCTGGGATTGCCACAACCCAGGTGTAGGACCTTGCACTTGGCTTGGTTAAACTTCATGAGGTTGGCATTGGCCCACCTCTCAAGCGTGTCAAGGACCCTCTGGATGGCATCCCTTCCCTCCAGTGTATCAACTGAGCCACACAGCTTGGTGTCGTCAGCAAACTTGCTGAGGTTGCACTCAATTCCATTGTCCATGTTGCTGACAAAGATGTTGAACAACACGGGTCCCAACACCGATCTCTGAGAGACACCACTCATTACTGTTTTCCAAGTGGACATTGAACCGTTGACCACAACTCTTTGTGTGCAGCCATCCAGCCCATTCTTTATCCACTGAGTGGTCCATCCATCAAATTGGTGTCTCTCCAATTTAGAGACAAGGATGTCATGTGGGACAGTGTCAAACACTTTGCACAAGTCCAGGTAGATGACATTAACTGCTCTGCATATCAACATGGTATGAAATATTTGAGATGCTGCGTTTGGCTGTATTTATTGTGGATATAGCCATTCCAGTTTCAGTTTTAAGGCAGTTATGGTAGAAGAGTCCTGTGTGAGTAGTTCGATGGTGTGAGGCTGCAGTCTTTGTTCAAGAAGACCATGCTTCAAAATAGACTACTAAAAATCATTTGGTAACACAATAACTTTACAGTAACAACTACTAAAACCTAAACCAGTGAATTGTCCATGGGATGAATAATTTCTCTGTTTAAGCACAGTAACCATTCATTGTAAAGGTGGAAGTGAGAAAATAGACAGTGGACAGTTAGAAAAACTTTGTCTTCAAGTTAGTTTTGTTGGGTCCTTGAAAAGGGTAGACGTTCATTGGCAAATGTCTTTTCTCTTGAACCAGGACTACCAGACCAATGACAATGACCAGGCTGTGGTGGAAATCTGCATCACTCGCATCACCACTGCCATCAGGGAGACAGCATCCATAGAAAAGCATGGGAAGGCCCTTGTGGCTCTCTGGGAGTCGTGTCTGGAGCACAACCTGAAGCCTTCTGGAAAAGATGAGGATGCACCACATGCAAAAATTGCATCTGATATCATGAGCTGTATCTTGCAGGTAAGACTAAGCTGAAAGCAAGGGAGTGTAATGCATTTATTGGCTATTCAGTTTTGTCTTTTAAAATGTGGTTGTACTTCATGCTTTCTGAGGGAGCATGGGAGTGGTTGCATTTGTTTAGAACCAAGAATATGACCCCAAATGTTAATGTATGTTATTACATGTATATGGCATCTGTTGGTATGCATCAGCGTACCAGGGCTTGCCCCGTGAGTGACTGGCTATGGCAGGGACCACACTTTCCAATAGGCAACACGTTCCTGGAGGAGTTGGTTGTGTCCCTTTCTGTCTTGAGTCCCTGGAGGTGAGACAGTTAACTGTCTTTGGATACCAGTAGCTGCGCAGCTTAAACTTTCCAGATGAGACACTGTACATAGTACAGATGTACACACTCTACAAATTTTGTCTTTGCAGTACTTTAGCATTCTTCTGAAATATGATTTCTAAAGTATGAAATGGCATGTCTAAGCTCTCAGTTTTTGCTGTTAGCAACTGTGCGCCTAAATCAAGATAGGTCATATCCAAATGTTTCGGGGATTGCGCTGTGTTGCAGATTACTTCAAGAAAGGGGTTCATTGAAGTGAAATGAGTAAGTTATAAAAGTACATTTACTGCTCTCTGAAACTGAGCTATTATCAGTGAGTTCCTTTGGATAAAAAAATAATAATAAAAAAAAAAGGCATAAAATGAGTTCTTATATGTGAGGGATAGTTGAAGTATTAATGAGCATCTGACAGCTAGGTTGAGTCTCACAGCATGTTTCTGTTGATATTACCAGCAGGGAGGTCCCCTAGGTTTGCAAACATCACTATATCATATTATCAAAATCTGTTTTTCATTGTCACATCTACATTTTCATAAGTGTAGGGAAAGAAAAAAAAAACCAAACCCAAAACCGTTCTTTGGAGTTTTCTTAGATTTTCTAAATCCTAGTCAGAAGGCCAAACCTTATCTTCTCATTCTTTCTGCATGGAGTCCTAGAGTATAACTTGGAGGCAGAATTTGGCTTTACTCAGTAGTGCCTCTCAGCTAAATATAATGAGGCATTATGTTGATTTAAACATGCTGCTGTATAAAGCTCTATTCATTTTAAGGGCTTTTCTCATTAAAGATGTAGTTCTTGATCATGTGGCAGTTGCCATGACGAGTTGTCTTGACACCTATGTGTTGTTGCAGCCCCTTCTTCCTCAGGGGCCAGCGGAAAAGGACTGTCCCAGAGCAGATGCAGGTTTCCCTTGCAAGGAAAAATCATCATAGCCACTTAAACTTGGCTCTTTTGCACTAGTTGAGTAGCATAATGCAGCCTTAATTAGGGTGAGTCCTGCTCTCTGCAAGGCTGATGGCAAAGGCAGTTACTGCTGATGGAGGCAGAACTGGCCTAGGAGGCAATGTAGCATCGTATATGGAATGACAGATTTGGTTTTTCTCAGGTACAAATTTGTATTTTCAGCGCTGCTCCAGAATGAGCATGTGTTAAGTCTGTACTGCCTTTCTTTGCACTATTTTGTTGCTTTCTGAAACATCTGGATTCCAGTGGCTGCCTGTGATTCCACATGCTGATTAAATATAATCATATTGCAGGATTATTTTCAGAAACAGTGCTGTACTCCAGTTTCAAAGACATGTCCAAATCTGAGGGAAGAGCAGAGAATAGCACTGATTAAGGAGGGTCCAGAGAGAATATAGGTCCTCAGTTACACATAAACACACCATGTTAGTTTCAAGGGCAGTTATGTATGGGAACTTAATGGATAATAGATGTGTACAATCTGTCACACAATTTCATGTATACAAATAGTTGCAGAAAACCTTTTCTCACCTTAATGTCAGTCCCCAAGTGTATGTGCAGATACCCCTGAGTTTGCTGAAGCTTGGTGCCATTTTGAGAACAGAAACAGCAGTCCTGAAAAATTTCAGTTTACGCTGCTGTTCGGAGAAATTGTCTGGAGTTTAAAAAATGAAGTCTTAATTATTACAGGAAAGGGGATGATCAATACTAACGCTATAACCCTGAAAGCAAGTCTCCCAGTACACTTACTCATGCATACTCTTTTTCCTCATTTGACCAGTTTGCCTTTGGTTTAGTCCAGTGGCTTATCATGAGATCATGTTCTGGGAACAGAGGAGTCCTTTCTTCATGTAGTCTCTGCCAGCACAAAGATAGGCAGAAACTCAGAGTAGTAGTAAACATCACTACATCACTTAAACACTTAACTTTAGAGGAGGGAAGCTGTGACTTGCATTGGGGAAGATTCACCCATGCTTGAAATTGTTTCCCTGAGCCTTGAGCCTGCACTTCAGGCTGGACATGGGAGTGTGGCAGAACACTGTGGCGCAGGAACAAATGGCAGCAATGCCTCTCCTATGCAGGGAGCAATATTTAACAGTCACCAGCATGAGTGACTGTTCCAAGGTATTTGCTATGCTTTGGGATGAAAATGACCTACTCTGTGTGGATGATGGATACAGCTTATGCTGTCTTCTCTGAGAGCACCAAACGCAAAATGTCTTGTTAGAAATGCTGCAGCAATTAACACTTAAGTAGTACACTTCATATTTTCCCTTTCTCTTGCAGATGTCAAAAATAGGTGCATCATTAGCATTTCCTGGTGCAGTAGTTTTATATTCCTTGACTTGCTTTTTCTTTGAAATATGCCTTCAGTAGTGTTACCAAAACGTAACCTTTCTTGATTTTTTTTCCTTTTTTTCCCTGTTGTTTTGACTTTTGTTTTTCTACTCTGATCAGCGTAAGACTTTATTGTAATTATTTTTACAGCTCCTTTATTTTTCAGTGCTTTTCTGTGTCTTTACAGAATTACAACCAACCTCCAATAATGGCCTTAGCTGTTCCAGTGGCAGTGAAGTTTCTTCAGAGGGGCAATAAGGAGTTGTGCAGAAACATGTCAAGTTATCTATCCTTGGCTGCAATCGCTAAAGCAGATCTGCTGGCTGATCACACTGACCCCATTGTCAACAGTGTCCTTCAAGGTATGAACACACTGAGATTTTGGTTTTAGTCCTGCAGCATGCCCGCCATTAGCTTAGTTAGGCATACGTAAAATTTAACACGCTACATGGAAAAACATGTATGAGACATGTATGTATAAAGTAGACATATGAATATATCTATAAACATCTAAGACACATTCTAAAACCAGGCTATATCAAAGAATACCTTTCAAGAATATGTGAATTTACTGAACCTTGTTGAATATGGATGTTTCACTATGGATTGGATGACCCACAGAGCAGGAAACACATCTGTACTTGTTGGTATACCATACTAACGGACTACAAATTATAAGCCATGATGTGAGACACTAGTTACCAGGCTCTTATCCTTTCTTTCAGTGTCATTAGTAATACTCCAAATTATAAATGGGGATGAAATTAATCCCATTCTGTGGCAAAATAGTCAGATGTAAGATAAAAAAGGATTGTAGTGGTTCTTTAATTTTGCCTTCATTCCTAGCTTTACACGGAATATTGTTGCTAAGCTCTGTACATTTTACCTTTGTGGTTTAGAAAGCCAAAAATATTGATACCTCTATAAAAGGAGGTCCAATTTAGTTGAAGTAGTAAAGTTTATGGTATTTGCTGCAATACAGTGCTACTGTGATAGTAAAATCACTGTTTTTCTTCAAGTACAGGTAATAGCTCTTTAGTTATTCCAAGAACATTGTTATGAACATGTTAAGTCCTCAAATTAAATGTGTGCATTATGTATCTATTAAAAAAACATAAATTGAGTGTATTATGGGGGGACAGTTAAGCTAGAGAGTAATTTTGTCCTGAAGACATTATGGTAAGAGTTTTCATATTTCTGCTGCTTTGTTTAAGGACAAATGTGTGATAAACATGATAAACATGTACGGGCTATGCGATAATACTTATCAACTAGAGTCCAAGAGCAGAATATTGCTAACAACTTACAAAGCCACATGGATAACTCTTTTAAGACTCATGATATTAGTATTTACGTGTTAACATTGTGCATTACCACTTGTAACTCAGTGCTATGAATAGAGTAAACCAGGTTTTTTGGTATAGTCATAGGTTTGAGAAAAGTGATACCTACCCAAAACTGAAGGTTTCATCATGGCTCTGCCTGCTTGGTTTTGTGTATTAATGTTATTTTACCAGCAGGTGTTGCTGTGGACATCAGGTTTGGAAATTCCAGAAGGGAAGAGGGCACTTTGACTATTCAAAGTGCTTTGTTTTTCGTAATGGCTTATTTGCACTATACATAATTTGTATTTCAGGCATGAAAAGTTTGGTTTGCAGCAGGCTAAGAACTGCACTTAAAGACCGAGTGTTTTCTGAAGGGAGAAGGAAAGCAAGAGGATAAGCTGCTAAGGCTGAATTTATAAGGCAGCGTGGAGACAAGAGTCCTGTTCTGGTGCTGCACAGACAGGGCTCAGCCTAATGGCACCAGCGAGACTGATAGTAGACTTTGGCCCATTGCCTGGAAGCATTTGAGAGCTAACTGGATTTTTTCATTTACTTGGAGCAACTGTTTGGCTGTATAATTAGTTTCTTATTAGCTAAAAAAGAGCTCTTCAGAAGGAGTGTTTACCTGCTCTCTCGTGGTTAGTGCAAACTCAGCTTCTAAACATGCAAGCATCTGTACCATGCTCTCGATGCTGACAGGCCCTGTGCTGAGACCTTCCATCAGCATAAGGGGTCAGGCAGATTTATTCCCGATTCAAGAGGACAGCAGCAAACCTACCCTGCAGTCATCGCTGTAATCTGAGACTTCCACAGCTGCTCCATCTTTTAGAGGAGCTCAGGCAAGGAATGTGGACGTTGCATTCAGCAGAGGCTTGTTAGAGAGCAAAACTGGTCTCAGCAGCATATCCCAGGCATGCTTGTCTTGTGCTTGCTCCTTCATTTCTACATTTGCAGTGAAAGAGCAGGGTTGCAGTGGCTTTTTCATGTTTGGAGACCAAACTCCCTCAAAATACTATTTGCTCAGTGTTTTCCAAACAGGCAAAATAACTATTGATAAATTAAAATATAGTTAGGCTGGGAAGGAAAGATGGAGGTGGATGCTGATGGAGGTGAGTTGTAGTTCTGGGCAAGAGGGAGTAGACTGTGGGAAAGCTTTCCTAGTCCACAGAGGTGATAAAGAATAGCAAAACAGTTGGGATGAAGAGAGTTTTCCAGATGAGTCAGTGAGAGTGAAAGGACTGGCTTTGCATTTGGTCATTTACCAAAGCAAAACCTAGATAGGAAAAAGCTACTTCCAAGACAGAGCATTGCAGGTACAGTAAGAAAAGTAACCAGGAAGGACTTAGGGTAATCTTTTTGAGGATTTTGTTTTTTATGCTTTGTTTCATGGGTATTTGTTTTCATTTAATGGAGGGGACTGTATGGAAACAAGATTTGAGAGTGGTATTGCCCTTGCACAATGTTGGGACATCAAGTGTTTTTCATAACTGAAAATCTGTTTTCTGGCTGGAATCAGATGAACGCAGGTATTCTTTCATTGTTCTGTAGTTAAGGTTGTTTACAGCTACAACTTAGTAAGAGATTGTTTTGTCATATTAAGCATTTATAAGTTAGGTACATTTTTATTGCAGGTTAATAGGAGAAATTCCAGCAATTGGAGCAGTTATCTTAAATAAACAGTGTTGCCAAAACTTTGGAGCCGGTCATACAACTTTAGGTATGAAGCACAGCCCCCTTGAATGGCATAGTAAAGCGGAAATTAACTTGACATTGCTTTTTTTTACTACTTTTGTATTGTAGAGGAAGGATCTGGTAGCTGTGTCATATTTAGGAATAAGCATAGCAGCAACATGTCAAGAAACTTTTCAAACTGCATTCTTAGGACATCTGTAGAGAATGAGAAAGAGAAACATGCGAATACAGCAGAAGGGTGGGCTGCTTCCAGTGGAAATAAGAATTGCTTTGAATAAGACATTCTCCACAATAAATTGTTCAGAGGCTTCAACAGGTAGCGAATAATTGCTCTTGTCATAAATTATAACATATCCAGTGAACAGCTGTTCATCATTTCTACTTCTGCTCTGTTCTCTGCACACAAATCACCACCAGTATCTTGTCTCTCTGCATCTGCTTCTTATGCACTGTAGTTTTATTGGGTTTTGGATAAGCTTGTGAATGTGAGAGAAGAAAGCTGCTGCCACCAAATATTCATCAGTCAGCCTTGTACAAACTTCCTGTTAACACCAAACAAGTTGGTTACTTTGGATATCTAAATGTATCTTAGAAGCGGTATGTCCTCCTCAGATGGCCGGCATTATGCGTATGGTGTCGACTGACTCTTTTTATTTGGTAAAAACTAATCCTTCCTTCAGCCTCCAACACACACGATTCGGGTTGTCAAAACAACTCTTCCATACAAGTGGCCGTGTCCACATGGGAGAACTAGAGTGGCAGATCCTTGCACGTGGCAGCATTCACAAGAGGGATTGTTAACACAATAGGCCTTTAAAGCTGTCTCTGGCTAATGCTTGGATTTCGGTCCTCTGAAGGTCTCTCCCTTTGTATGAGATGTTTATGTTTCTATTGACAGCTAAAACTGCATGGTACAAAATATGGAAAAATTCCCAATTTATACTTACTTAGTTTCAGAACTTCAGTTCACAAGAACCATGGAAAGTTTTAGGATAGTAAAGTACCTTTATTTACAGAACAACTTTACAAAAATAATCTCAATAAAATTATCAAAAAGTCAATTTACAATATAATACAGCTGCATTTTCTCCAAATGTGATGATCAGATTAAGATGGGAAATATTACTTTTATATGTTAGGTCAATCTGTGGCATAAATACTGTTTTAAACAATGAGCTAGTTTTTTTACAGTCTACAAATTGCTAACAATGATTAACAAAAGTATTTCTCGGTTTATGTGGTTCCTCTGTACAATTCACATTAGTACTATAAACCCCAGTGACTGGAGGAGCTTGGAAGGTGTGCAGCCTTCTGTCAAGACTGGTCAGCTGGAGAGGTTTGCCTTGGCAGGGATGCCAGATGTACCATTTGGCTCCAAAATGTCCACAGTGGCACTTTTATACATCAGAAAACATTGTGCTAGAGAGACAGCAGTCATGTGACCTCAGGAACAGCTTTTCCAATGTCATGCCTTGATGTATTGTTTTTTCAGTGTTTTGCCAAAACAGCAGGCACAGATCAAATCCCGTTTCTACAGTACCTCCTTTTGTAAACTTGCAATGCTAATCTTCCTTGGGAATTGGACCAACATGAACTTCTGCATGTTTACTTGCATGGATTGGTGTTCAGCTCTTCATGAAATACGTTCTCTGCTTCAGAAACTGCCTTGCCAGAATTTAAGAAATGTACTGGGCTCCTCCATATAGCAAAACTTCAGTGACTCCCCACCCGATGATGTTGCCCCTCATACTGCATGCATCTTCTCCTCTCAGTGCTGCTATCTCTTTGGCGCTGAGCATTCTGTCCCACATGTTAAAGCCAGTTAATTTTCCAGAGAAAGCTAAAGCTTCATCAAATCCACCTCCAACACAGCAGCCATTCTTTTCCTGACCAATCTGCAAAATCCCTCCATTTGGAATGGTATGAGCATTGGCAATGTCCGAGGCAGTGGCTGTAAGCTCTCCATTCAGCCACAGGGATGCAGATCCATTCGCCGAGCTCCAGGTGCCACAGAGATGAATCCACTTCCCAGGAACAACTACATTTTTGACAACTAACTTGTGCTGGTCACCACCAACAACAAGCACTGCAGACTCCTGGCTGAGATAAAGTTGGATTTCATATGGATTTAACTTGGTTCCGTAGGAGAAGACAATAGTTTTGTTCAAAGCCTCAGTCACCTTGATCCAGATACAAGCAGTAAAGGAGCGTAGTGTCATTCCAGCAGTTGGGTGAACACTTCCAAATATTTTTTTTGAACGCATGGGGAATAGAATTGCTGTTTCACACCCTGAAAAAGTTAGGAAGATTGTTAGGTAAATAAAAACTAGTCTATTTGTACACATAGAGATAGGACCCTTGACATATGCTCATTTCCGGGCTTTTCAAAGGGGGCTGAGAGCTCAACTTATCCAGCAGGATGTAGAGATCCTGAAGGATACTTTGAAGAAGCTGTCAGATCCAACACTATAGCAACAGGTCTAGGGGCTAATCAGGCTGCAGAAACAAGGCTTAGCTCTTACTTCATTGCAAAAATAGTGTCTTCTATAGTGCCGGGCTGTGCAAAGTATCATTTATGTTTAATACTGCCTAACTGCCCTGGTCTTTCCCTGGAGAAGTTGGGCTACCCTGAAGGTCTGTGTGAGGAAGGTGCCTTCTGCTCTGACATGCTTCTTAAGAGAGCTGCTCTTTTGCTGGATCACCTAGAGAAATTAGCAATTTACATTGGGTAATTATGTTGGGTAGTTCTTTCTGTTTCATTTAGGTCTTGGTTCAGCCTCCATGTTATTTTTCAGTACAGAGTGATAAAAAACAGCATTACAGTGTGGGGATGGGTTCAGTGGTCTATCAGACATCAGGTTTAGATATTGCGCCATTCATGGGATAGCAGCGTGAGACTGCTGCTGCAGCTGGAGAAGCGGAACAGCTGGATAGTTGTGTCTCAAGCAGCATCCACAGCTCTGTCCTGTGGATGTCCCATGGATAACTGGGCAGCAGAGGGGAAGGCAACAGGGGCTACTGAAGAGCAGGCACAAGGAACATTGGCAGGAGCATGCTGAGATGTGTGTTTATTGTAATGATTCCCATTCCTGACTCTGCCTTTAGGGCTATTGGTCAGTGACTTCTGTATGCACCGGTTAAGCATAGGAAATGTAGAAAATGACTGATTCTTGAAACAGTTCAGCTCTCATCTCCAACTAATCAACATGTTGATAATAGAAACTAGTTAAAAGCAGTAAGAAAAATTAATTAAACTTGGAAAAGTAAATGATGATAACTAAATCCAAGCCATTTTTGGTATTCTGTGTACTGTTCCCTAGCTGTATAGTCTATATATGCTTCATAGTCTAGGTGATGTGGTGGGGGTGGGGACGGGAAGCAGCCCCGTGCTACAATTAGGCTGGTCTGCTTCTTATTTAAACAAGCTAGAAGATCTAAAATGTGTGTGGAAACTTCTGCTTCAGTGAATGAAGGACTTTTTGTGTTCTCCACGATTGTGCTGCTGTGTTATTTTGCAGCCTCCTTCCCTTAAATTTTGAGCAGATTTTATGTTTGTTCATTGGCTTTTTTGGGGAGGGGCAGAGTCAGTGAGCAACTGTTGGATACTCCTTAAAATGTTACTTAAGAACGCTATTGTGGAAAAGCTTTTAATTAGCAAGCTTTCAGGCTTTATTATCAAGGCCTAAATAAAATTAAAAACAGCCTCACTGAAGACCAAAAAGTGTGATTAGAAAATCTCTCAAGAGTGTGGCTGGCAGTAATTCAAGATGTGAGAAATTAAAGTCAGTTGCTAAAAATTCCCTTGAAAAAAAAAATTCCAGAGAGACACTCTGGAAGTACTTAAAATATACCCTTTAAATTAAAAAATATGAACGTTTTATATAAAACTATGTTGGAATCAATGGAAATAATCTGGATTTCCACTGGTGAGACTGGACTGTTAATGCTGATTAAGTTTGTTACTCTCACCTAGCAGAGTAATTTGTTGCGAGGCTGGCTGTGTTACAGGAGAGAGATAAAGAATGAGATCATGCTTTCTGGAAGAGAAGATGTGTTTGGGGAGGAAAGGAACATGCTGTAAGGTCTACCCCCAGTATTGCTGTAATGCAAACATTACTAAAGTGTTATGACAAATAAAGGAGCAAAAGTAATTTACTTACAAAGCTGAATTCATGCCCTACATGAACATATAGATTCATATTAGATTGTTAAACACTTTGATGTAAGCTATTGTTATGTTGAGTATGTACTGTAAGAGGCTTGTGTAAGTTGTTGCCTTTGCTTTAGCAGTTACCAGAAGCTCTCCTACCTCACCCGCGTAGGAGCTCATGCTGGTGGTGCTGTTAAGGGTTGGTAGTGAGGCTGGTGTAACTTCATGCCAACTTTGTATTCACACACACACTGTGGGATTCTGCGAGTGTGAATTTCTGGGGGTTTTTAAGCTGCAGTAACTTTTTTAAGCTGCAGTAACTTACATTTGTGGAAAATACAGTCATTAAGGCATGTCAAGATTTATGAGAGTGATAACTGTCTGGTAGGTAGAGTTATGATCAGTGTGGTTATTTTGGGCATGTAGCAATTTTGCACCCACACTTTAAATAATGGGGGCTGCTCTGCCATACCCAAGTAGCTGTAGCTGCTTTTTGGGCATAATGTTACACTGCACAGAAAAATTGACATGAAATTTCAGATATGAGCTCATCTTTCTATGGCCACCTCGCCTGCTGACTAATGCAAACATTTTGGAAGGGGAAACAAAAACCGAACAATACCACAGTGTTATTAATATTTCCATGCTTGAGGAAATGTTCTGTCCTGACAGTTGCATCAACGAATGTGCCCTCCCTGCTGCGGGAAGCGTGCTTAGTTGGTTGACATCAGCGGAGTGTCCTCAGATCTCACTCTACTGCTGGGCAGTTAGAGTTGGTGAGGAAACAATGTTTAGTTTAGGAAAAGGAAGGAGTGGGTACATGCATGAAGAGAACAGGAGAGCTCAGTGACTACTGCATAAATGAAGGAGTTACCAGCTGGAAAGGTAAAAGGTGAGAGAATATAATTTATATGTTTGAAATACATTTGTTGTGCTCTGGCAACCATTTTGATCTGGGACAGCCTGCAGAGGTGGGAGTCTTCCTGGATCAAACCCTTCTTTGATCCCACATCTGAAAATCTCAGCACCTCTTTTTAAAGAAGAGTTAATAGTTTTTCTCCCTATATATGCAGACTGCCCAAAGCTGCTGTACTCTTCATAATTTTACTTTGGAGACATATGCAGAGGAAGATGCTTAAAAGGGGTGTTTATAGGTTGTATGTTCAGACACGGCCCCCAAAGAGAGCTCTCCAGTAAAGCATAGCACATGTGGACTTACCTGCTGGTAGTAAGTGCTGAGCTGCCCATTTCTGTGATGCTTTCAGTTCCGTTCTGGTTTGCTGTAGCTCTTTCCACAGGGAATTCAAAATGGAATCATCTCCTCTGGAGGGACCGAATTTATCCTGATGAAAAGCTGTTTCTTGAGCCTCTGCCTCACACCTCCTTAGCCAAGTGCTCTCCAGCCAGCCGAGTCTGCTGGACACATTGTGACCAAGCAGCAGAATGTGCTCAAGAAGCTTTCCTTGCTCAGACTCATGAAGCCTCTTGGCTTCTCCAGCTGGGTCACTGTTCCTCACAAGTGCCTGCTCTACCTGTGACACAATGTGGGAGGTGACTTTCTCAACTGCGGCTGCCAGGGTGCCCGCAAGGTTGGTGGTGAGTTGGCTCAGCTCTGCTTTCAGGGTCTTCAGGTCCACCTTCAGGATCTCATCCATCGCCTGCAGCATCATGTTCTCTTTCATCTGCGAGTTCTCAAGCATGATGAAGAGCTTGTCCCACTTGGTGTGTTCTTGCTGGCAATCACATGAAACAGCTGGAATGGAAGATACACATATTGCTGTAGCTTTGTACTTACATTTTTAAACAGGAGTATTTGACAACATCTGGCTCCATGCAAGGCTTATGTGCTCCAGACTGTCAGTGTATTTCCCTCTACGTCGAAACAGAAAAGTAAAGGAGTATATATCATAGTAATTCTAAAGGCAAGTGTCATTGGCAATCTTTTGCAGGCAAACTGAAAAATAAAGACTGTAAAGAAAATTCCAAGGCACACTGTCCAAGTGCTTTAGCATTTGCTGTCCATACCAATCTACTGGTACAAACACACGCTTCTTCCTTTTGGGGAAAAAAAGTACATTTGTAACAATAATTGCTACAAGAGCTAGGCAACAAATAATGCAGTTCTGCACTTAACACAAATTTAGTTTAAATCCACTTACTTTCCTCAGTACCAAGAACTGGACCGTCAATTTCATTATCCAGGTTCACGTACATGAGATCATAGTCATCATCTTCATCCAGAACAGAAACAGAAGCCCTGAAAACACAGAACAGGGTAAGCAGAAAAAGTATTTCTTGGGGCAGCATTGTCTAGCTGCTTCCTGAAAATAGCTGTGCTGTCTGGAGCTCGAGTCCAAGTCAGACTTCAGCAGAGACAAGACTGCTAGTGAGACACAGTGAGCCCCTTAGCAAACACTCGAAGTGCCTCGGCTTGAATGAATGAGCAGTGCTAGTGCCAGTGTTGTAATAAGAGCACTTCTGACTGTTGGTTTTGGCTGAGAGGAGAAGGGGGCGTGCAGCTTGCTCAATTCCAGCCTTTCAGGTTTGCACTGGGGGGAGATGTACTGACTCCAGAGGGGAAGAAACGGGGAAAGCTGCTCTTGTTAACCGCCACTTCCCCTCTGAGAACAGATTGCTGTTACGTGCAACAATGTGAGGGTGAGCGTGGGGGATGAAATCACTTGGAGTTTGCTGCCTACAAGCACTGGCTGCGTCGGTTATGTTATTTTTGTGCTATTTGCGAAAAGGAAAATGTTCTGCGCAAACTCATTTTGTAGTTGGTATGTGCCATTTCTACCAATCCGGAGGGGATTGGTAGAAAAATAAACATACCTGGAGTTGGTTTGGATACACGTGTATGGTTTAGCTAAATATTTAGCTTTATTTTTTCGATATTACATACTAGCAGTTTACTTTTTAAGCAGTGAAGGAGAACTCATAAAGACAGCCTGTTAGCGCTTTGCTTTTCTAGCCCTAATTACCAATAACAACATCATAACTATGTGGGTGATACGCCATTGCTAGTATTTTGTTTTGGGAATGTGTAGATTAGCAGCTGCATGATTAAGGGTTGTTTCTGTTAACTCTGAAAAAAGTTGGAAACCAAAGCACTCTTAGATTAGACGTTAATCTAGTGCTAAATATTGTTGTTATTGGTGTTAATCTGCTGTAAATTCTGTTGTAAATTCTGGAAAGCTTTGTAGTTCCAGGGGCCATTAATTATTTTAGAGGTGCATTGCTTAGGTAAGATAAGGGGTAACATGGTACAAGTCCTATATGGACTATGAAATAGTCAGACAACAGCAAAAAAAAAAACAACAAAACCCCCCACATAATTCCATCTCATTTGCAGTCTGTGTTGCCTTTCCATTTGAGTCTCTGGTTTAGCCCCTTATCGCTGTACACACAGTGTGTGAAGAGGGCCCTGTGCTTCTCTTCTTGCTCATTCTGCCGCGGATATCTGGGCCACAAGTGGGAGGTATGGCTGCATGAGGCAGCAGAGGTGGTGTGTGTGGCCTCAACCATTGCCCCTCCTGCAGAGGGGCTAGGAGGCACTTTGCAGGTGTCACTTTTTGCTGAGAAGGCTGGTAGGGCCAAAGCTGCCTGCTCCCCAGCTCCTTCAGACTCGCTCCACACATTCCGAGGCAGCCCACTGCTCTAGTGGCTGCAGAAGGCAGCTGAGAGTCTGGCGCTGTTGCAGGGGATGCCTCCCAGCATACAGCCTTGCTTCTGCAAACCTCAGCTACCTGCACATTGGACTGTGGGCCACAGTACCATGCTATTCCTGCATGCCACAACATCAGACTGTTTCACCCTATGCATGTATGGGATTTCTGCTATTGTGGGGCCTCCAGCTGGTCTCCTGCAAACTCAATAAATAGGAATGTTGACACAACATATTAGAAACCTCAAACGTTTGGAAAAACAGACATGAATGTTTTTGGGGATATATGTGCCTAGCTTGAGTGCTTCAGGAGAAAAAGTAAAAATAAGTCTTGGTGCGTGGGCTTTTATCTTTGAATACTCCATTTGGAGTGAATGTCAAACTACCGCTGTATAGCTCCTCATGCCCGCGTTATGTTTGCAGTGTGCTACCAGTGTCGTCGCTTTTTATAAGCTCTCTGTGCTGCTGGGCTGGGCAGAGCACGGGCAGAGCAGAAGGCAACATTTGCAATTCATATGTGCAGGGAGCATGGCCAAAGTGCACCCAGGCCATGGTCCTGGCGCAGCTGGGGTGGGCTGGCACCATTGCAGCACGCAGTTGTGGTTGCTCCTGCCGTACGTGTCTCCTCCCTACCTGACTTGCAGCCTGCGGTGCAAAGCCATCAAGTGTCCGAAACTGTACATTAGTTTCTGCCTGAATTGCGTAATTCCCAGTGTGTGGTCTGCTTGGAAAGTCTGAGAAAATCTAATCTGGAAAGTACTGGGGGTGAGGAAGGAAAAGGGAAAGAAGGTAATTAAGGAGTTGACTATAATGTTTTCCCATTCTCAGACAACAAACATACTTTTCAGACTCTTAGTTTAGACAGATGAAGCAAGATTGGAAAAAAGTTAATTACTTGGGAACGGGTGCAGTATTGCCTCTGCCTGACCAAGCTCTGAGATCAAAAGGTTGGTGAGCTACATGTGCGTAATCCTCTTAGAAACTGAAAAGGTGTGACAAACAGATGGCAAGAGGTACTCTGAGCCAACTTGAAGCATGAAAATACAAGAAAATAGCAAATTAGGTTGTGCTTCCTGACCTTACTTAAGTTATATGAGGAACAGCTAGAAAGTGTGGTATCTGCTTGGATTGTTTACAAGTTTGTATACACAGGTTATTCAATTAAAAGCAATTCCATGTCAGTGAGGTCGCTTAAATGTCACTCCGAAGTTGTGGACTTGCTTCTAAACTGTCTTTGCTGTTCATTTCTCTTGGTTAGTGAATATAAACCCAGCAGTGTTTGCTGTAGGAAACTGCCCCAATCTGCATTTGTGCAAATTGTTCAGAGAAGTTTCATGGATGCAATCTGTCATGTTGTGTCATGTAAGATTGCATCAGTCCTCAAATACATCCAACACTTCAAATGCTTGTTTTCTCAGACTGAATAATTAGCCTTACTTTCCAGATACCTTCTGATCTGTGACATCCCAGTTTAGGCAACAGCATGTCTCAGGTTAGTGGACGTCTTTCCTTGTTTAAAACTGCTAGGTTTTGTTACTCTCACCTGAATTTGTTCTCTCTACACTTTTTTCAGCTGAGATGTATTTTGCCTGTCCAGGGAACATGCGAATTTCATCTTTTGCAATTGTTACTATTGCTAAAATTCAGCTGGAGATTAAGGGCTGTGCTCCAGATGGGCAGAAAAGTTCCAGTGGAAACGAAATGTGTGCAAGTGCAAAGGACTTATTTCTGTACACACTAAATTAGCTGGAGAAGAAAATTTTTTGTGCATTTGGTTACAAAAGCTTTCAGTTTCAAACTCAGAAAAGTTAAAGTAAATACATCCTCTCACAATTGTAGTTCTAATAGTGAATGAATTGGTGGTTTGCAGGAATCCCGCAGTATGGTAGTCACGCTCATGAAAGATGTGACATTTTTTAATACAGATTGACTTGTAACATCAGCAAGAGATTTACACAAAGAATGTGGCTAGAAAATGGCCAGAACTGAAGAGTTTGCTAATCTGTTTAAGTAATTCACCAGCAAATCTCTTTCCTTTGCAATGGGCCTTTGTGCTTTATTTGTAGAACAGAGTAAGACAGAAATTCACCGTGTCCATGGGACTATAGGTGGGGTCTGAACCTTGCCTTTAGTGCTGCAGCAGCTGTATGGAAGGCTCAGAGTTGCCTTCAAGGAGAAGCCAGTGATTCTTCAAACAGCAAAAATGCTTCAGGATAGATAGGATGCAGAAGTGTGGCTGGCTGAATAGTGTGGAGGCACTCCTCTGAAGCCTAAGGACCCCTTAGGGATCATTACAAGCTCTTTGACTAAAAGCTGTCTGAACCTGCAATGAATTATATGTTAGTTACTTGCCTCAGAGGTGGTGTTGCAAGACCTAACAGTGTCTTGGGGTTCATTTTCTGTATCTGATATGAAGTGGTCCAGTCTGAGCCCCTATATCCTTTTTCTACCATCCATGAAGTGACCTGCTTATCTTCCAAAATTGTAAGATTTAAATGGGAGAAAAAGCAGCAGGATCTTCCAAAATTTTAAGATTTAAATGGGAGAAAAAGCAGCAGGCCAGAGAGCTAGTTCCTATTGGAAACCAAATCCAAGGAGACCTTAAGGACTTTCAAGGGTTTATAAAAAGGAGCCATACGGCATTGCAACAGGCAGATGTTTTCCATATGTTGCTCAAGTGAAACTTAAGTATATTGAGGCAGGCATGTACAGCAATGTGAAGTTATATATTTTGGTATGAGCCTGGGCTTCAATTTAAATTATGCACAGACGTCTTAAGAAAATGTGTGACAGAGGGTTTTGCATATCTTTGTCTGTCTGCAGTTGACTCTCCCTGGCTCCTTTCTATTCCTGGAAAAAGCACCCTTAACTATTTGTGTTCAAATTTACTGTCATGCATATTTAGTTCTCTTAATAACCAACTATTCTTTCCACATTCTGCTTATTTAATTTGAAAGTCTGAATCTCAACAAAGGAGAAATATGGCTTTTATGTGCTTTCTAGCATTTTTTTCTTTTTTTTCCTTTCTTTTTTCTTTGTTTTGTTAATTTAAATCACAGTTTAGTCTAGAACTCAACAGAGTATCATCCAAACCTGAAAGCTCCTTAAGCAGCCTTCTCATGATATCATACTGGAGAATGGAAATTGTAATTAATAGGATTTTCTTTTCTCTATTTTTTTAACCCATGTTGTTATACCTGCAATGATTAATTTTTTTTATGTTATTTATCAAGCTTCTTGGCCCAGGGTATGTTTTTCTGCTGTGTTTTGTGTGTCCCTGGTTTTGTACAGATGATTCTTTCAAAACTGGTACCTCCAGGTGTGTGCTGGTTTTCCAGGATGCTCTCCAGGGGCAGGGTATTGACTTGACAGCAAGTCACTGGTTTCTCGTTTGCTCTGTTCTCAGGGAATTCAATGCTTCTGCGTGTCCTGCCTGCTCTGTATGAGAAGCAACCGCAGCCGATAGCCCTCCATCTGAGGGAGCTGGTGGCACTGATGGCTCAGCTGGATCAAGCTGAACAACACCATCTCCTCAGGCTGCTCCAGACCGTGGCTAGGAAAAAGGAACTTGGGGTAAAACTGTGTTTGGAATATCTTGTTGCTAAATACTGCACCTACTTTTGGAGGAGTCTGTTTCAGATGACTGGGCAAAGTCTGTCTGCTAGCTGCTCTCCAAATATTGAGGAGTCCTATAACATGCATGAGAGTGCTTTCCTATGTATTAATTCCACACGAATTCTTTAATTCTATTCCACATTCTCCATCTAATCATAACATAACAATGACTCTTCCGAACCAAAAAGTTTGTGTTAAACCAGAACTGTTTTCAACTTTTTTGGCTCTTTCTCTGTCAGCTGAGTATGAATTCCCATAACTATGTTTTTGTTAGAATACATGAACTGTATTAAATTACATATCAAGGAAAATTAAAATGAGTTAGGAACTGATTAGAAGTGAGCTGGAGAATAATTATCTAAGGCAAAACATATCATGCTTTTGAAATTTCATGTCATTGGCAGCACCCAGCAAATTAGAACAAGGCACTATACTACCTGCTTTGTGAATTTATGAAATTCGTGACATCCTTGGAAAAGAAGAATTAGCAGTACTTAGTAAAGGAAAATTTATTGTAATACACAGTCCCAGAGGAAATATAGCTTCTTTCAGAAGCAAGGGACTTGTAAGCTGGAGGGGTCTAGGGTACATCTCTGTCTACTGCAGGACTTCTTACTGAAGCTGACACATCTGAAGTATTTTTGTAGTCTAACTATTATTATCTAACTATTATTATTTATTACTACTAACAATTTATTCAGCCACCCACCTGCAGTATTTTGCCAGAGTGATAGGTATCAACTTGCTGAAACTGCTAATCCTCAAAAAATTAACAGAAGAATGGGTCACTTTATGCCCCGTTTCTGTGTTGAAATGTCTTTTACACAAATGCAATAGTTTCACTGAATCAGAGGTACACGAGTGTACATATATGTTTATCTGAAAAATAATTATTCAGTAGATAGTTGTATATACCACATCCTGTTTGTGAGACAATTTTAACAACTGGAAAATTGTGTTGGTACAAGAAAGGACAACTGGCCTACAGCACCTCTGTTGTACAATGAGGACCTTTTCTCAAATTTTTACCTCTGTTCCAGCTATCAACCTTGTTACTTTCAGTTTCCAGTGGAAAACAAAGATTTCAGCTAGTACTTTAATTGTCTGTATCATTGAGGAAGGCCAAGTCTTGTGTTGTTTTAATCAATAAAGTATAAGATTGGCCCAGAGCAAGGGAAATATTTGGGGAGGTTTGGGGGTTTTTGTTTTTTTGGGTTTTTTTTTTTGTCTTTATTAGCAGTAGGGCATTTCCTCACTTATATATGCATAACTGCAATATTTCAAGGCTACAGTAACCCTTATTCCATATGTTGAGCTGAACTTTGATTGACCTCAGCAATAGCTCTGTGGAAAGGTCAGCAAGGGTGGAAAACTATTTTACTAAATCAAAGCCTAGTGTTTATTTTTGCTACTCTGATGTACAGTACTTCTTTTGGTTATATGTGTTCACAGCTAGAAAATACGTTCACAACTTGTTTCACTCTGATTTTTTTTAATAGGTGCTGAAAGAGT
>NW_009930613.1:43122-61072 GCF_000696875.1 Nestor notabilis
TTCTATTTGGACACTTGAGGGACCTTAACCATAGTGACATTATTCTGAACATACTTACAGAAATATCCAACTATGAGCCAACAGCCTTAGCCACTTTTCTTCCAATGCTAAAAGAAGTTGGTGAGAGTTGTCCATGTTTGATAGGGCAAACAGCAAAGATCTTTGGAGCTGTTGGACATATTGATGAGGTAAGTTCAAAACCAAAAGAAGTTGGTTGGTTTGGGGATTGGATTGTTTGGGGGTTTTTGTGTGTGGTTTTTTGTTTGGTTGGTTTTTTCTTCCATATCTTGTATTCTCCTATATATCTAAGTATTCCTTTCTTCATGAATAACCTACCAGAACATGTTCCTGGTCACAAGACAATGATAGGTCTAGACTGCAATACTACCGGTATGGCTAGGAAAGCAAGTAGGACAAAAATCCAATGTGGTATTTATTATGACTAAGACTGTCCTCCTGCCTTCTAACCAAGGAACAATCACGTAGAGCTGATTTAGGGTGAAGGGGCTCTGCAGAAACGGGGTTTAGATTAATGGGAAAGAAAGAAACTTTGTAAAGAGCATAATGAGCATGAAAAAAAATTACTACTTAAATTCTCATAACTGTAAAGATAAATATCTAAATTATTATTATTATTATTATTTACTGTGTATCTCTGTGTGTGTATATGTTCTGTTTCTATGAACTTTCTTTTTATGGAATGGCTAAACCTCCCTTTTGATAAAAGCACATGACTGTCACTATTCCAGGGGCTTAGGTAAGCTGGGTTGCAGTGTTATCTACATATGAAATTAAATGCAGAGAAAAGGAAAAAAGTATTTTGCACACCCTTTGTATGATACCATATTTTAGATGCCATCTAGCCTTCAGGAATGTTGTAATTGTGCAGTGAAATATGAGCTTCCTTGCATAGTGTAATCCAGATATTTTGGCTTTGTAGCCACAGTTAATTGGATACTTCAGACAAATGTCTTTATAATGAAAACACTTAGTGGTGATGCTGGGCTTAAGCTTCGTCACAGGAACGTCTTGGTTTGAGATGTGACCCAATGGGAACGTGATGCCTAAAATGGATTTATAGTGACTAACTCCTAAAAAATTACTGGAATTTCATGGCAGTGTAGTGAATTTGCACTGAAGTTCTTGCCTTAGTCATAGCTGTGGGGTCTGGATGCAGGAGCTATGTTCACCCAATCCAGGTGCCATGAGCAGACCCAAACACACTGTGCATGAATAAACCATCAGGCAGCTCTCAGATTCTGGGACCAGAGAGCTCTGGGGCTCTCTGCCCTTCCCATAATGCCGCCTCAGACAAGCAGCCCAAAGATCCCTGCATTCCCAGAAGCAAGGGATGCTACTTGTTGTCGTGGTTTAAGACCAGCTGGTAACTTGGAACCATGCAGAGCCATTCGCTCACTACCCCCCTTCTTCGCCCCCTGCTCCTGGAGGGATGGGGAGGAGAATCAAAAGAATGTAACTCCCACGGGCTGAGATAAGAGCAGTCCAGGAACTAAGGTATAATACAAACCACTGCTGCTACCAATAATAATGATAAGGGAAATAACAAGGGGAGAGGACACAATCGCTCACCACCCACCAACCGATACTCAGCCTGACCCGAGCAGCGAACTGGGCCTTCTGGCTAACTCCCCCCAGTTTATGTACTGGGCATGACGTGCTGTGGTATGGAATACCCCTTTGGCTGGTTTGGGTCAGGTGTCCTGTCTCTGCTTCCTCCTGGCTTCTTGTGCCCCTCCTCACTGGTAGAGCATGAGACTGAAAAGTCCTTGATTGGGGCAAGCATTATTAGCAACAACTAAAAACATCGGTGTTATCAGCACTGTTCTCAGACTGAAGTCAAAAACACAGCACTGCACAAGCAACTAAAAAGGAGAAAAATAACTGTTACAGCTGAACACAGGACACTCATGAAGATCAGATATTTGCCCTGTCCTGCTGGGACTGGGAAATGCCTTAGACCCCAATGAGACCTGTCTTACCCTCCTGCTGTCCCAAACTCTTAAAAACACAGCCTGGAGGAGATTACCACCATGAGTTTGTAAACTGCCTGATTGCTCAAGACATTGGGTGTCCTGAGAACACCAAACTCCTTAGACTTACTTCTGACACATCATGATCTTTAATGACATTTTATTTTCATTCCCAGGTATGAGCTTATGTGTCTTTCACCACTGTTATTAGACATTTTCCTTCCACATCAAATCATGGTTCTCTAAAGGCAAAAATATTGTTCTGCTGAACTCAAAGAGTTTCCGTTAAGTAATTCAAATGTTTATGGCTATGGCAAAACTCAATTATATAGCAGAAAGTGAATGGTATGCAATAAATCTAACCAATTGCTGACATGTGGCACTGGTGCCTGCCATACAGTAACCTGGATAATTCATTTCGGGCAAGAGCTGAATCCTGCAGTTTCCATGTCCTTTCAATGATCCTTGAGGCAAAACTTGCACTAAGTCAAGGCTGTTGCCTTTGCATTTCTGAATCATACTTTTTGGTTGTCCTTCCTTTGACTCTGCTGGAGGCCAGTTTGGAGGGAGGAGGGGAGAAAAGTCACATCATTTTGCTCTGCAGGGGAAAATCCTCCATATATTCATCTTCTGCCTTTAGGATGACAGTCTATTTACTTGCTTAGGTACAGACAGCAATGTCCTCTCATCAATGACAGTGGTCATTGGAGAATCTCCAGAGAGGCTTTTGCCTCCAGAAAGTAGTTTCTTTTGGCTCATAACCAAAGTTAGTCCCTTAAATCTCGGGAGTGGATGTTATTGGAGGGGGTAGGCTCTGTGCCCCTGTACTGCAGCTTGCCAGCAGCTGTCGTGCATTCAGGCAACAGCTCTGCTCAATGATGAAGGATCAGTGATGCAACTTGAAGCATATTTTTGATACACTGGAGGGAAGGGATGCCATCCAGAGGGGTCTGAACACACCTGGGAGATGGGCCAACACAAACCTCATGAAGTTCAACAAAGTGAAGTGCAAGATCCTGCGCCTGGGTCGGGGCAACCACAGGCACAGCTACAGGCTTGCAGAGAAGAGATTCAGAGCAGCCCTATGGAGAAGGACTTGGGGGCGTTGGATGATGAGAAGCTTGACATGAGCCAGCTTCAGTGTGCACTCGCAGCCCAGAAACCAACCTATCCTGGGCTGCATCAAAAGAAGCGTGATCAGAAGGTCGAAGGAGGTGATCCTGCCCCTCTACTCTGGTCTTGTGAGACCTCACTTGGAGTATTGTGTCCAGTTCTGGTGTCCTCAACATAAAACTGACACGGAGCTGCTGGAGCAAGTCCAGAGGAGGGTCATGAGGACAATAAGGGGGCTGGAGCACCTCCCTTATGAAGATACGCTGAGAAAGTTGGGGCTGTTCAGCCTGGAGAATAGAAGCTGTGTGGAGACCTCATAGCAGCCTTCCGGTGTCTGAAGGGGGCCTATGAGGATATTGGGGAAGAACTCTTCATCAGGGACCGTAGTGATAGGACGAGGGGTGATGGGTTTAAACTTAAACAGGAGAGATTTAAGTTAGATCTAAGGAAGAAATTATTTACTGTGAGAGTGGTAAGGCACTGACACAGTTGCGCAAGGAAGTTGTGAATGCTCCATCCCTGGCAGTGTTCAAGACCAGGTTGGACAGGGCTTTGAGCAACCTGGTCTAATGGAAGGTGGCCCTGGCTGCAGGAGGCAGGGAGAAGCTGTGTGGGTCAAGAGCAGAGAGTTGGGGCAGCTCCTCTGCTCTCCTTTTCACTGGCACAGATGGATGTCATGCAAGGCTTATTTTACTTGTTGCAATAAGACAAATCCTTCCTCTGTTGGCACTTAGTTTTGAGCATGTATTGGTTGGGCAATGGGTGTTAGATCGTTGTGGGTGCAGCACAGGAAGGCACTGTACTTGCTATTTCTACTAATCTTGAGCTTTATATTCATTTAAAATTAAATTTATCTTGTAAGAATCAAAACCAGATTTGGTTTGGCTTTGTAAATCTTATTTCTGTTGCAAGGGGCTGGGGAGGAAAAGCCAAAGTCACATTGGAGTCTGTGAGCCAAATAACGCTTGTTGTTCTCTCCTTGTTTACTTACATCACCCAAGCAAAATTTACTTTTATAAGAACTGCAGGTGACCACATTTAATTCTGCATTTAGTACTTAAGAGTCAACATCTAGAAGCTTTACAACTTATAACTAGCTAATCCTCAAATGAGCGCAGCTGGGATCAGAACTTAATGATTTAATTCGGATTCTGTATTTTAATGTGTCGAACCAGCTCTTCCCATTTGAGGGCCTCTGAGGCTCCTTTTCTGCTGTGTTTTGCTACTTCAAAGGGACTCAATTTATTTTGCTTTTATTGTTATTGTTTTGTATCAATACCAAGAATAAGTAAGGAAGCAACTGGACATGCATTTCATATGTTGTTGGAAATTATAGACTACAATAATGTTTACAAAGAAATTATTTGCACAACATTTTCTCCTTACATTTTTTAATTATCGGTTCATGGAGATATACATAGTTACTATTACACACACAGCCTGGGCAAACCTGCACTGAGTGATTAATTTTCAGTCTCTCGTGTAAGTGTCGAGTAACTGGCATTGTCCCATGTCATATGTCTTATTTTCCTAAGAAGCTGCAAGCTGCTGACTTAGCAGCAGACTGCATTCCAGCCTGCTCTGCCGTCACAAGCACTGCATGTCTGTGGAGATGGTACGCTTTTCATTTGTTTGTAGTAGGTTCAGTTTTAGTGACATCCAGGAGACCTTTCACTCAATACTAAAAGCAACATGCAAAGGTTGGTAGAGGTGAACCTTCCAGCATGAGATGAATATCTCATCTCTGTTTTGCTGAATAATTCTGAATTATGGAAGATCTGCCCTGATTGAAATGTCTAATGGTTACCAGTGCTCCAGTGACTTGATTTTGTTTCTGCAACCACCTTTGAACTGTATCAGTCTGTGAGGCTCCTGACATCAGTGCCAGGCTGGCACAGCGCTGTCACCAGACATGGATTACATGCCCTGTGAAACCTCACCACTGGATCTTCTCTGGAGGTTGTCCTCACTCTGTCCTATCTCCTTTGTCCGGGGCAGAGGAGCCAGGATAGCAAAAAGAGGCTCCTAACACTGTGCCTCAAGCTAGAGAGCACATTTTGGTGGGAAAACAAAGGCAAGCTTACCAGGTGAGGAGAGGCCCAAGCACAGTACAGAGGAGCTTTGGGGTAGCCTGAGGAGCAAGGTCATCTCGGGCACTGCCTGCAATCTGCTAGTGCCCCAGCACTCCCCATGAGGAGTCTGGCAGCTGCTTCTGCCAGCACAACTGCTCTTTGCTGGAAGACCTGGCGTCCCCTGCCTTTTCTTGGTGGGGACCAGTGCATCTGTGTTGCTGGTGTTCTCCAAGGGTTTGGACACGCTTCCTGCACTGCGACGCTGCCAGTTCAGTAATTTCCTCTGATATAAATGGTTCAGAAAGAGCCTTAAAATATGCTTGGGTGATGGCTGGGTGTTGCATGCCAGAGCCAAGGCGAGGCATTGTTTTGGGTGCAAAAGTTATGGTAGAGTTGCTGTAGGTGGTGGGGTGGCGGTAAAGTTTCCCATTTTCTCCTTGTGGAATGCTTGTGTTTCATAGGGCTTTTGCCTCTCTGTGATGTGGGATGTGGTCTGCTGTCCCACATCACCCGGGCATTTTCACATAGCAAGTTCTCCCTTCACAGTCATTATAACTGATGATCTTTCTCTCACCTTCTACTTGTGAGTTTTGCCTCTTTACCCTAAGATATTTTATTTTATTTAGTTCAGGAGAACTTGAGTGCTTTGTGGCCTACAGTTTTGGGGTAGGGGGTTATGAGGAGCTATTGGCTGGACATTCATTGTTCCACGATTGCCTGAGGTTGCATCAGACTGTATGTGGTGACCGAAGGATCCTTGTGGATCTTGCGTGTTTAGTAACACAGTGGGACTCCCATAGTCCTCCTTTTACTTGTAAAAGTTTTTTTTGCTTTACTCTGGCGGTTCCCTATGCAGAATTTGCCCCCACTCTCTTGTGAGCCAAGAGAAGACAGGTCTGGATGCTCCTGTGCAGATCAGGCTTCTTGAAAGGAAAAAAAATGCCATTGGATTTCTCTGATGTATGGGGCATCGCCCACTGCAATGCAGACAATCAACCTGTGATGAAATAACCAGAAACACAAATGGCATCATAAAAGCTGGATAGATCTTAAAGGCTCAGTATATAATGACTGCACCCCCAAGAAAGAATTAAAATAGTACTCTGATCTATAAGTGTAACTGCAGCCAGTATTTAGATCAGCTCCAAGCAGAAACATGCAAGCAGAAAAATGATCCCTGCAGACACAAGCAGTGCTGATGGTGTTGTCTCACACCCCACCATGGCAATGCCTTCCTGATAACCTCTCTTGTCACTTCTACCCTTCTTCTTTTTCCTGCCCTGGAGCCATGTTACAGATATGCTGCTAGTTGTTACTTAGGCATGAATCAGCATCCCCTTCCTGGCCAAGCAAAACAAGTGGGAAATGGATCAACAATGGTAGTGTTGGAATTTTATTTATTGATATTTTGGCCCTTTATGGTATAGAATGCAAACATGAGCAGAAAATCCTTTCTCCTCGCTTCTAGAAACAACCTCTTATGCTTTCCCTGAACTGCTCTTTCCACCTTGGCAGTTCAGACAGACCCCTGGAGAGATGAGAGGTTTGGCTGAAAAGACATCCTTTTATTTAAAGGTTGCCCTCTTGTTTACACACGCCACTTCCGTTGATGTTAGTGACAGTCTCATGGGTGAAGTTGAAATCAGACCTTGTCCCTTAACCATAAATCTGTGCAAAGCAAAACACCATCTTGGGGCATAGGTCAACTGAACATTTTAATAGTTGGTTTGGTTTTTTTTTCCAATCACTGTGTGTTTGAACCAACTGGAAATTGGAATTACTTCTGAAAGCCTTGTGATCTCTTTTTGTAGTCTTCTGAGCCTGATTTTAAGATAAAGCAAAATACCTTGCCACACCTCATTGCTTGTGTTTTAGATCTTCACCTGCTGGCAGATGTAATGTCTTAATACGCAAGAGATGCTTACAAAAAATACATGAATACATAAAATAAGCATTGTTAAAATAACAACGGGTTATGCACATCCAAAGAGGCTGCCTGAAAATTTTTGGGTAAAAACTGTGGCAGGGATAATGACTGCTTTCATGTTGAACTGTGTTGCTGCAATTTTGTTTTGTGTAACAGTTACACGTTATATTACTCAGTAGTTTATTGTTCTTTTACTTCACTTCAGGCAAAGCATTTCAGCATGGCTGGAGTCCAGCTGGATCAAAGTGACATGAAAATGGTCAAAACTTCTCTTCCAGTTAGTCTGCTGCACAGTTTGTTTAGGAAACAAAAATGTGTTTTAAATGTTAATTGAGCCTGTGTTTATCTCTTAAAGGGAGGATCATCTTCCAAATAAACTAGTGAATATGTACCAAAAAGTCAACCTCTTAAGCCATTGAGAAAAAATCTCATTCCATCACACCACCCCAGCCCATCTAAGGATGTAGCTGTAGTTTTTCCTCATATGGCTGAAGGGAAGCAATTTGTCTGATATGCTTTTCCCATTTATCTCTGTCATGCCACGGTGTAGCAGATCCTCTTTTGTTTGAAATAAGTTGACTTTTTCTTCAAAAAACCTCTGCCTTATGATGCTCAGGCCATGTTCTGCCAAAGTCCCCCATGTGTTTTATAGCCCAGCTTTATTTAGAATCAAACTTTCAGCAATTTTTTCTCTCCTGTTATGAGGTCCCGGAAGAGAAGAGGTAATAATGCTATTGCCCCGCAGTGTTTGGAGTACATGTATGGCACACGAATTCCTCTCCTTTTTTGCTAATATTCTGGGAAGAAGACAGGTTTTTATTTTTGCTTTTGCTTGCATTTCAGCACAGGTTCTAAAAGCAAAATATCTCCCAATTTCTGTACCAATCGGGTTTTGCTGAGCAGAGACATACCCAGTTACCCCAGTGGAAGATCTGATACGAGCTCCTGACTTAATTGCTGCTTTCCCTGCTGCTTTTCCCACTTAGACATTTTTAGGACTTTGGGACCTGATACACTTATGATTATAACAGAAGAATCCTAATGCATTTCTTCACCTTTGGGATTTCTAATTTAGCTTGTGAATTTGTACACATACATACAGAAACTGTTGGAACTGGAATTGTGTGCTGTTGCCAAGCAGAGACATTAAAGTATCTATGCTAGAAAATACTTGCATATTTAATATTATTGTCTGAAATAGCCCCTTCAGTCCTAATTCATGGGGGATGCAATCTTACTGATAAATTGTCAAGATCACATCCCCCTGAAAAACTGACTAGCAAAACTTTGGCTACAGAGGGCATATCAGACTTCAGTGCATTGGCAGTGATTGATACAGCTTGCCTGACAGCACCTTATCGCATGTGATAAGATCTTAAAACAAAATCTCATTTTAAACTTCTCTTTGTTGCAGTGTTAGTCACAGGTCTAATCTGAGTGTTTCTCTTAAATGAATTGCTATGAAAGGAGAGAAACCCTGTGATTTATGAGGTACTTTAACCTCTCACCGTTAGCACAAAGAGATTCTGATAGTCCCCCTGCTCCTGCCCACTGCACCTAGCTCCTCTGCTGATGCTGTGCCGAGGTGTCCTGCTTGGTCTGTGTAGCATCAGTGACAACAGGCTCCTAGGTGACACTGCTAAATATAGCAAATCAGCAATACCCAAGAAGTCAAGAAAGGAAGTCATGATTGGGAAACGTTTTATGGTCTGAGAAATAGACCTTCATTCCTTGCAAAATATTTGTAACAACTAGTGACATATGCAGAATTCATTGCAATTGTCTAGTGCCCCTTGATTATTTGCAGTTATGGAGTGGAGAGTAACATGGGCAAAGCAAAAATCTGGACATTAGCCCATTAATACAGTGGGGCTGTAATGAAGACACAAAACTGCAGCTGGTAGTGGGTCATGCAGTGCCACAAACTAGCACAGACCTCAGCTGCGGGGTCCATTGAGCTGGCAGGTTCTAACACGTTTGTGTCTCTGCTAATACCTGTGTAAGCTCAATGTGCAACAGGTTGGGTACAGGCACGAGGGAAAAGACCCTGGGGCAGATGACCCTGTGAACCTGGGCAGCATACATGAGTGCTTGGCCTCTTACAAGAGAGTTTGCCTGCCGCAAACAGCAAGGAATAAAGCAAAAAAAGGGCACAAAAACCAGGTATAGGGAGGTAAAGTAGCTTGGCCAGGGCCATCAAATAAGAAAGGAGAGGAAGGTCTGCTGCTGGCTGATTGACCACCCTAAAGCAACTTCGGGTCCTTCAGAAAGGCTCTAGGGTCTCTGACCCTAAATTTGAGGAGGAGACAAGGTGTACTAAAGTTAGGCTGGATTAGGTAATACCAAGAGGAATAAATCTAATGTCAGTAGTACACAAAAATAAACTGTTTGATGCAGTTGTCTTTTTGTTGTTTATCATGGGGTAGCCACTATTCCCCAGTGACGTTTTAATCAGCAGCATGCATACAAATTTCCCCTGCACAAGCAAACAATGAATTAATTTGTTTAAAATTGTTGTTCTTCTCTTGCATTATCTAGAAGCGAGCCAGAATATGCCTGATGTATTTGGTGAACCAGCTGGCCAACATGGAGCACTCATTTCACCATATTCTTTTGCTGGAAATTAAGAGTCTCACCGACACTTTCTCAAGCATCTTGGGCACTCAAAGCAGAGATATCTATCGCATGAGCAACAGTTTCACAGCCATAGCCAAGCTCCTCATCCAACAGCTAGAGAATGATAATATGTCTGGAGCCAGGTAAAGCTAATTTTTGTATGATAAAGCCACAGCCATCTCCATGGCTCTGTGAAGCAATATGTATTTATATTAAATATATTCAAGTTGCAATGAATGAACAATCAGCTGAAAGTAACAAGTATTGCAGTTCCTGTAATTTGCTACATCACCGTTTTCATATTGATCTTAATATCCCTTTTGTATCATTCCAGTATATGCTCACTCAGCCTTTGGATTGTGTTATTTATAGGGTCAGGTAAGTATGCAAAATAGTTTACCAACACCTGATGGGCAACATCTCTACTTGTAGAAGTAACCCGAGACATGCATTTCAAATGCAGGTATAAGGATGATTGACACTAAAGTAGAATTTTGTAATTAAAGGGTGGCAGTAAAAGCTGTGGGTGCACTGCAGACACCAGCTTTGTGCTACCAGGCAGAATGACCTCCAAACATCATACACGAGAAATTGCGTCATTTGGCACTGAAGAATAAAGAAGCTGTTCAAGTTTTAGCACTTAAACGGTAGGAAGAAAGCCATGTCTCAGATAACTAGACTAAGGCAGTCTAAGATTCTTCAGTTAAAAATAAATTGGTGAAGTCAGGCTACACAGTTATCACTGAGTTTATTCTAGAAGATAACCACTGACGCTGATGAGAAGAATGACTGGCATAGCTGCCTCGTGAAGGTTTGCTAAAAAGAGTCTGAAAAAAAACATTCTCAAGTATGTACAAAAACATGTTCTGCTCACTTGGCTTCTTTTAAATGTGTCTCAGCCTCTTTTAAATGTGTATCCTAAGGTTAATGCATTGGGAGTGTTGCTGCATTCATCAGTAAACATGTAAGTGTTATTTAAATATATGGTAGTAGTCACTTTTAATTAGGGAAAGACTTACAATTAGTACTGTGTATACTGAAGTAGGTCAAGAGGGCACTAAGGAATAGTAATTCCTTGAAAAAATTTAACACAGATGTCAAAAAACTCATAACTATGAAGGATAGCCTTGGAGACAGACTTGTAGAGTTGGAGCCAAAACATTGAGGTCATTCAAGAAACAATTAATTGGTATCCTGGAGAGAGTTAAAAATGAAAAAGGAGAGGAGCCCTGATATAGCTCCTCATTTTACAAGGCTGTAAAAATATCCAAACTTCACCTGGTGGCTGTAATCTCAGCTGAAATCAAGCCCTCAGCACTTGTTTATAAAAAGCTTCATTGGAGATAGTGAAAAAAACAAGGTGGAGATAGTAAAGTGAACATGCGATGACATACAAGTTTTCCAAACTTGTCAAGTTCAACTGTGACAGATGTCACTTAGTAAAGGGGACCAGAAGAATGTCATGTATTCTGGGAACCACAGTGAAGCAGGACAGGAATTGAAGCTTCAGTCACAAAGCATAATAATTATTCACAAAGCCCATTGTGGTCCCTTGATCTACTGTAGAAAAATTATTCATTAAAATGTTGTGATATTCCTATTCCTTATTATCTCCTGTGCTTAACATTTATCTCTAGAGCTGATAAAAACAGTGAAAAACAAGAAAAGGTTTTCATTAAAATGTTGTTACTGTGTTTCCCTGTTCCTCTCTAAAATTCCCCTTTGTTAAGGACTGGCTTTACTGAGGAGTAGAAGCTTCTTTATCTGTGTGTGTGGTTACAGACGCAAAATACTGTTTGGCTAGAGAGTCTTGGTGAGGAGAAGGGAGGTAATTTTAATACTTTTCTGTGGATTTTTCAGAAGATATCCTTATTTTTCCTCAGGACAAAAACTCTACTGCTTATACTGATCATGAAAGGAATAGGCTTTGGTTGTTTGCCTGCTTAAGTTGTATTTGCTTCCATGTGGCAAGTTTGAACACAGCCATCCATATAAGTGAATGAAAATGTGCTGCACTCTTTGGAGTGTAAGAGTTACCATGAGGTCCAGAGGCCAGACTCTGGAGGGTAAAAAGTACGGGCAGACCATGAAAATGCACCCATCTTATCCCAGGGCTACAGTGGGGCTACTCAGAGGTTATTCTGATTTAAGGAATGACAGTGTGGCCTTAGGTCTTTCAGTGGAAGGAACCGAAAGCAACATTCCTCCATCCTGTTTTGTTGTTATTGGGTTTTAACATTTCTGTGGATAAATTGCTGCTGTTATGAAACAGGACAGTCCCTGTGATGTAGCTGTGCTTGCCACAAGAAGGGTGTGAGTGTAGCCAGAAGCATTGGGAAGGAAAACCTGTTCCTGATGCTCCTCTGGGTAAGGGGCTGATGTCCCAGGGCATGTCTGCTGCAGCAAGGTCTGCCTTGCACACAGCTGTCTATCCAATGGCAGGGCCTGGACCCTTTCAAACAAACCTTTCTGAAATTATTTCTTATTCTCCATCTGCTGCTCGATTTTTTTTTAATTTTTTATTTTTTATATTGTAATTTTATCCCCCACCAATCATCTGTGACCCTGGATGCTTGCAGCTGCCATCATCCTGTTATCTCAGTATGACTCTGAGAGGTCACAGTGAAACACTGATTTTTCACAATTATACATTTTAGGTATTTGGTTTTATATTTCAGGCCTGCATCAAGCAAAGTACCAGCTATATCAGACAAGAACAAGTATGACAGCAAGTAAGGCTAAAATAAGAGTTATTTGCTAATTTAATCAGAGTTTATGCTGACTTGTACTTGCATAAGCGGGACTGGTCCAGACACTGACATGGAAATACCCTCCTAGCTCCAGAGCTGCTGCAGTTACTGAACTGCAGTGATTTTTAAGAGCAGCAGTCCAGAGCGTTTGTGCTGCGAAAGGAAAACACAATTTTAAAATGTGTGGCTGGATTATAACCATTCCTTCCACAATCATGTGTTTACATAAGAAGAAACTGATTTCTTTAGAGTGATGGCTGGCTTGGAGTTGTTTGACACAGGGAATTTTACATGCAGTTAGTGGAGAATCTAATTAAAATGATGTGATGCTCTGTTGCCCCTTACTGTCACAAAATTGCAAGTTATTCAGTCTCAGAGGTACTTTTTAAGAACATGGAGTTTTAATGGACTGATCCAACCTAGAAGTATAGCACGATCCATTAAAAGAAGGCAAGAAACAAAAGTAAGAGAATTTAATGAAGCTTCCAGGTTCTTGATCTGGGTAAGAACAGAGAATAACAGTCTATACTGGTGCTGGTGATTTGGAGAAACCGTCTTCGAATTTATGTATCACTTTTGACTTGCTGACCTATATAGTTAGGTCTCTTTCTAAAGATAATTTTAAAGCAGTGAAACGGTGAGTAGCATAGTACTATCTTTGCAAGCCAGGTCCTTACGATTTCTTGATAGGTTTGTGTATCCTTTTCCTCTCAAAAACAGCCTGAGCTTTGGTGTAAGCTGATCCTGCTCCAGCAACCTCAGCAATGTACCAAATGTCTCCTGCCAAGATTTCAAACAATAGTTTATTTTACTGTTGCTGGAAGGGGAGGCCAGCAGGAAGACCTGCCAGGCATCCTGTTGGGCACAGGGTGGAGGCTTCATTGAATGTTTCACTTGGGGTATGTGCTTTTGGCTTTCTGGGATTTGAATCATGTAAAGCAGGTACATGTGAGAGGCATGTCCAGAGCTGAGCACTCTGACTTCCTCATGTAGTGCTTGCAGCTGCCCTGAAACCCCAGGCAACAACCAGGTCGAAACCAAGATGGTGGCTTGAGGCGCACCAGGCAGCGATGAGCCCTGTGTGCACTAACTTACTGCTGCTTTGAATATGACAAATAAGATTCATTGATGTGTTTCTTTAGCAGAAGCATTTTCTTGTATTTCCTTCATAAAGCCATGAGAGCAGGAGAATGATGGATAAAAAGATGCTGTTGTAAAAGGACATTTTTATTTCCGAACATCATCAAGGCTTGCTGGTTTGGGTCTGCCATTTGTGAACCACATCAGTCCATCAGTCCCCTCTCTGTGGCCAGAGGGCTTTATATGTTTTTACATATGTAACAGGACATTTTTCTTAGCACTTAGTTTCGACAATGGAGCAGTGTTAGAAGTGATCTTGGAGGGACATCTTTCTAACAAATTAAATCTTGTCCCACGTCTCCAGAAAGATTTGTTAGTAAAGGTCATACCATGGTTCTTAATTACAGAAGAATATTTTTATTTCAGTGTTCTGCACTGCTAATATCTTATGAGATCTTGCCTAAATTAAAAACAAGACAAAACTTACGACCTCCTCTGAGAAATATTCTGAACTGCCTTTATTAAAACAAATGAAAAAGTGCATTTTGTGATGCAGGATTTGTGGGATTGTTTTGGGTTTTTTGGGTTTTTTAACATGTTTTTTTGTCTCCACAATTGGTAATTTGCAGTATTTGGGAGTTTTTAATAGGCTTCCTGACTGTGAGCATGACACGTTGAAATTCTGTTGCTTTGAAAGGCTGAGTTAAAACTCTTATTTGTGGCTTTCCGTATCCATATTTTACGGAATAACTATTCAGATGTTTCCTCATCAGGGAAAAGACCAACCACCAAACAAACAAACAAGCAAACAAACAAACACAAAGAAATGGTCAGAAGTAAAATGTGCTTGTTTTAGAGCTGTTGGTAGAGTTTAAAAAGTAAATACTGTCAAATACCCCTTAATTCCCTAAGATTTCTGATTGTCTTCGTACTGTCTGCATGATTTTTTGGACCAGTTACTCCATAGTTGCGGGAGTAAGATAGGAACATAGAAATGCCCAACAGAAGGCATCTCCCTGAAGAAGAGGGGAAGGCAAAACAGTGGTTTTGCTACGTGTGCTGTTGGTCCCCCAGGAAATTCAGTCCTGGTGTTGCATAAAGGCCAAGCAGCATCTTCAAGGAAGAATACAGCTACCCAAGGGTTAGGTTTCTGGCAAAAGGCTCAATATTTGGAGGAGCTGAGTCTCGCTGTGAGCTGTGTAGGATCTTACCAGCAAACTCCATTTTCAGAAGCCCAGTTTTGGGGAATGGGGCAATCAGACTGAAAACCTTAACCTAGGAAACCTGGATTTGGGCACAGAAAACACTGCACTTGAGGCAGGGTGTAACACTGGTGTGCCTGCCCTTGCCCTGATATGGGGTGGTGGGTCTGCCACCCTGCGACCCTTCTGCAGAGAGTTTTTGCTGTGCCCTACAGCTCTGGCTAGTAGTGATTACTGCCCCTGTGTCACCATGGCTGGGCGTCCAGCAAAGACAGCATTTTTCACTGGACAAAAGGTATTTTATTGGCTAGAAAGCAAATTTTTACCAGCACTATATGACAGCAGATTTCTTTTTGTTCCTTAAGATTAACAGTTTCCCTTAAACTTATTTTAAAGTTATCTTCAAATTTTGTATTAAAATCTTATGTATTCTAAAACTAACATAAGAACTTCAAAATAAAACAGCTTGTCTCACAGTCCTACCAAGTTAATTTTAACTCTTTGTTTTCTCTTTCTCTTTTGCTGAACTTCAGTCACATTGCTTAGAACTTTTCTTGAGCCTGTTTCTGTACGTGTGCTGAGTTTTAGGAGATGTTTTTCTTACTCAGAATACAATAATTCATTAGGAACTGCATGTACTTTTGTCAGACTTTTAAAACCACAGAGTTTCTATAAACTCTGCAATTAGCTTGACTTCTGGTTTATGAAAATAATGTCATAAGTTGCTGTTTAGCAAGCTAGAGAGAATGGTTTAAATTCAGTTGAAAAACTTTTTGCTATGGGACCACTGGGGAAAGAATTGGGTTTTGCTTATGCAGATACAGCACATGCAGTTTCTAATCTGGTGTTGTCAGAGATGTTCAATGTTTCTGATCCATCTGACAGAGACATTGATTTAGAAGATGTTTTTGAAAATGATTAATCAACCTCTAGGAGAATCTCTGCTGAAACATAATTATTTTAGCAGAAACATAATAGAGGTCACAGGCAGAAATGCAGCATCAGCATCACTATGAACACAGTGTGCCACAGTTAAATCCCTGCTTTCTACTTCCTTAGAGTGGAAAATGATACTGAAATGGAATCTCCTGTAGCACTGGATGATTTAAAATCTGTTATGAATGGAAATGAAGAGGATGAAAAGCTTCAAGTTAAAATACAGGCTTTTGAGGAGAAAATAAGTGTCGACAATGGTACTCCTGGCTCAGTGCGGAGACACAGTTTAGACCAGGTTTCTAAAGAAGAAAGGAAGGATATGAGATTTAACAGGTATGGCTCTGTAAAACATGTGAGTGCTTTTCATGAATATAAGTTTTGTAATAAAACTATGCAAACGTTGAGAATTTGGCCCACTTGATGCCTTTGGGCATCATAATTCTAATTTTAATTAAGTCTCATACCCATGAATTCAAAGGCTGGATAAAACTTTTCTAAATTATTTATTTAATCTCTTTTGTGCCCTACACCAGCACAAGGGATAGGAAAATATTTACATACAGATATTACTAGAAAGGAAGATACAGAGACTTTTCTGGGGTATTATTGCTAACAATAGGTACCAAATGTTTGAATGAAATTTTGCCTGTGTGCTGTGAGATGAATATGACTATCCTGGGATCCTAGGTGAGATAGGGGCTCAGACAGCAACATGCACCCGCAGTGTCTTTAAGTTGCCTGTGCACTGCAGCTTTGCAGCAGAGCTTTTCTGGCTCCAGTATTTGCCTTTTCAGTCACTTCACTCCTATCCTTCTTACTCTTACAGAGGCTTAACTTCATCCTCAGCATATAGGTATGGGGCAATGAAGAACTGGAGGCTGAATCTTGATTCAGTTAAATGGCACTGGATGGCATATGTTCCAGTCCTGGGATTATAAGTTTCTTGCACATACGCTGATTAGCTCCCTCCATGGCATGCAGATGTTGTGATATATGGATATTATTTAGTTTCATTTGCTTATTAAAGCTGTGGCTTGCGTTTTGCTTTTGAAATCCTATCTACCAAAAGGTACTTGCCTCTGGCTAAGTGAGCCCCACACTCAACTCTCTGAACCAGCTGCACAGAGGTAACTCAGAAGAGCATGTGTTTGGGTGATTTTTGTGTCTGACCTCTACTCCAAAACATTTGTCCTTTCCTTTATCACCTTCCAGGTCCAAAAGCCTTGCTTTGCATGCAGTCCGCATGAAGGGGATAAACTCAGAGGGTGGACAGGATGAGAACAATGGGGAGATAGCTGCTGGTATTTCCTTCTCCGAGATCTACATTAGCCAAGAAAATGACAAATTGCCTTTCAGTGTTGATACTGAAGCAATGGAACTGGGAAATTCTTTAGTTTCACACCAAAGTATCGATTACGTGGAATCAGCAAATTTGACAGAATCTACTAAAGAAAAGGCCCTTGAAGGAAACACAGAGGCAGTCATGAGCCCCAAGGAATACCAGGATAAGCTCTACTTGCACTTGAAGGAAAACCTGGGTAAACTGAAAGCATATGTCACAGAGATGGGGAGAAAAATTCCTATCCCTGATCAGTGCGTTATTGAAGGTGAGTGGTCCAAGCCTTTCTGATTATGAGAACTTTAACACTATGCTGAAAGTCCTCTCAAGGTTCAAGCAAACGGGTAGCAAAGATCCTCTAGCACAGAGCTCATGGATGGGGAAGAACAATAATTTTATAAAACAATGTCATTCCCAACCAGCAGTGTTTTAAAATCTTCCAGGACCGTTGTTCTTTTCCTTAGGGGATATAGAATCACAGAATAGTTAGGGTTGGAAAGGACCTTAAGATCACCTACTTCCAATCCCCCTGCCATGAGCAGGGACACCACACACTAAACCATGTCACCCAAGGCTCTGTCCAACCTGGCCTTGAACACTGCCAGGGTTGGAGCATTCACCACTTCTTTGGGCAACCCATTCCAGTGCCTCACCACCCTCACTGCAAAGAGCTTCTTCCTTATATCTAATCTGAACATCCCCTGTTTAAGTTTGAACTCATTAACCCTTGTCCTACCACTACAGTTCCTAATGAAGAGTCCCTCCCCAACATCCTTATAGGCCCCCTTCAGACACTGGAAGGCTGCTATGAGGTCTCCACACAGCTTTCTCTTCTCCAGGCTGAACAGCCCCAACTTTCTCAGCCTATCTTCATAAGGGAGGTGCTCTGGCCGCCTTATCATCCTCGTGACCCTCCTCTGGACT
>NW_009930614.1:0-5390 GCF_000696875.1 Nestor notabilis
CCAAGTTGCCGGCTGGGCTAAAACCACGACAATACCCTAAGCCTGTTGGTGTTTAAGAGGCATTTAAACCATGCCCTTAACTTTTGGTCAGCCCTGGAGTGGTCAGGTGGTTGGACTGGGTGGTCGTAGATCCCTTCCAACTGGAATGATTCTATTTTACGCTATGCTATACTGTGCTAATTACTCTGGTTTAAATCTAAAAATGTTCCACTGAAGTGCATTGTTTTCCTTGGCATTACATACATTACAGAGATCATGGGTTTGATCCAGCATTTCCCCTCTGCTTTCCTGTTCTTTGAAATGGGATGCTGTGTTCAGGAAGGAACTGGCTAAATTCATTGCTTCTTATTGTACCTAAAAGCTTAGGGAAATTATGAGACATTTCTGCAGCTCAATGGTTATCAGTCTCATCGAATGGTTAAGTAATACCACTTCTTCTTATACCCTCTACTCTGCTCTTGTGAGACCTCACTTGGAGTATTGTGTCCAGTTCTGGTGTCCTCAACACAAAAAGGACATGGAGCTGTTGGAGCAAGTCCAGAGGAGGGCCATGAGGATGACAAGAGGACTGGAGCACCTCCCGTATGAAGACAGGCTGAGAAAGTTGGGGCTGTTCAGCCTGGAAAAGAGAAGGCTGCGTGGAGACCTTATAGCAGCCTTCCAGTACCTGATGGGGGCTTACAAGGATGCTGGGAAGGGACTCTTCGTTAGGGACTCTAGTGGTAGGACAAGGGGTAATGGGTTTAAACTTAAACAGGGGAAATTTAGGTTAGATATATGGAAGAAGTTCTTCACAGTCAGGGTGGTGAGGCACTGGAATAGGTTGCCCAAGGAAGTGGTGAATGCTCCAACCCTGGAGGTGTTCAAGGCCAGGCTGACAGAGCCTTGGGCGACATAGGTTAGTGTGTGGTGTCCCTGCTCATGGCAGGGGGTTTGGAACTAGATGATCTTAAGGTCCTTTCCAACCCTAACTATTCTATGATTCTATGATTCTATGATTCTATGATTCTTTCTACTGTAAAATGAATATTTCCACCTCATTTCTCCACTGAAACTGTTTACATTATGTCTGTGTTCTCTTATGACTTGTATAAAAAAACAGTGCCGTGCTCCTAAATGTTCATGGACTTAGGGATAACGATGAAATAGGGGGAAAAAGAGGAATAATATGCCAATCATTTATCTTATTTTTATGTATCACACACAATAGAAACTTCATTGAAGTTTCAAAGTAGGCACTCCTAACAGCTGAAGGATGCCTATCTCCTCATGAACTTTCAATATGTTTCTATTTAACATTTAGTGGCCCAATTTTCTTCATATAGGTCAAGAAGATGTTTTTGCATCTTGTTATAGGGAAAAGGGTACTTGAGTAGAAAAGGTGCACTCTCTTTTATCACCAGAGAACTTCAAGTAGCTGAACATATTCATTAGAAGCTGGAGGACTTTAGCACACATATGAGATATTAGACCAAAACTTGCACACTTTGATTAGAATAAGAATTGGTTATAGTTGAACTGATATAAAGGGCAAAGCTCACATGCCAAATAGGTCTGAGTTTTAGCTGAGGTTTGCATATCCCACTGTTAGAGCATTTGCTAGACTTTTAGATGATTAAATGACTTGCCTTTACAAAAATTTATATCACAAAATTCTCAGTGGCACTACTGAGGCTCTGTTTCCATCTCTAGGCATACCTTACTATATGATGTCATGAACTAGCTCATTCATGCTGGCTTTGTAAAACCAAGAAGACCTCTGTTCTTGTGTATTAAAGTGCTGGGGAGACATCTGGAGATGGAAAGAAGACAGAAAACTCAGCCAAAAAGTAAATGAGCAAGATATCTAAAATGGATGTTGTAAAAGATTATGTTCCTTTCTTGAATTTTGTATTCTTTGAGTAGTCTCAGAACTAGGTAAAATAGTTTCTTTCAAACCTCAGAGTAAAACTCAGCTGTTCTGCCATCTGCCTAATCATTTTTATGTATTTCTATATATAAAATGATTTTAATAAAATCCAGTTCTTACAGCCCACAGAGACATTCTTCCTTAAGTTTAGTCTAAGTTGGGCTTTAACAATTAAATTTTTCATTAGTTTTCCAAAGGATAGTTGACATTTAGGAATTAATTGAAATTTATAGGTTTATTGCCCATATTATTGCAATGAAATGTTCATTTGGAGAGAAACACAATGTCCTATTTAGCAGACTACATTTAAATTATCCATTTTGTTTTATTCTAAAAAGTATTTGCATCATGATAAATGGATAAAGAATAATGATTTCCAAGGAGACACTGTCTTTAACCTTGACTTAGAAAAATTAAGGCTGAATTTGGAACAAATAGTCTGGGAAGATGTTTCTACAGTAAAAGAAAGCACTGTTATCTGAAGGTTGTCTCCTAAGATAACAAATCACTGTCTGAGGAAGTGTTAAGTACAACATGACTTAAAAGGTCTTAAATTGTCTCGTCTTTAAATTGGAGAGGCATGGATTTGACAGATGGACCACTTGGGGTATAAGAAATTGACTGAATGGTCACACTCAGAGAGTTGTGTTGAACAGCAAAATATCCAAGTGGAGACCAAAGACAACCGGTGTTCCTCAGGGGTCAGTACTGGGACCAGCACTGTTTAACACCTTTGTCAGTCTTTTCATTAAAGTTAAAATCTGCTTTTTTAAAATCTACTCTTTTAATACCATTTTCTGATCCTCATCTCTTGTTCCATCAGCTAACAGAATGACGGAATATTTAACATGGGTGATACTCCTCTCTTAGTATCTTTAATCAACATGCAAGCCAATTCCCTCTTTCCAAAGAAGAGCTGCTGCTCGAAGAAGGGAAGTTGGGTTAACTCTCACCACTCACCTGCAAATGAAGCTTCAGATATCTAATGCATAGATGCCTACACCTCAGTGAGTGTTTGAGCTCCCTATACATTCAGTGGAGAGAAACCAGCACTTTTTCAGATACCTACTTTGTGAAGACAGTGATGGCACTTTAGAAGTGCAGATTTCTCTCCACTGTTGGACAGGTGAATTCCCATCCTGAAATGATCACGTTCACCCAAGAAGACAATGGCAGAAGGTCTCGAGATTTGAACTTGTTGTCCAACTGAGTGATGAGCTGTGTTTCATGCACTCAGGCTTGAGAGGTTCAGCTGGTCAGATGTTAGGAATTGAGAAGTGACTGCTTTAAGCTAAGTACCATAAACAGTTTTTATTTCTATTGCACCCTTTAACATTTGCAAAACACTTGATGTGATGGGAAAAGCACTTCAGAATAGAAATTAGAATAAATAAATCTGGTGCTCAGACTCATTTTAATGAATATGACTTTCTTCTCCTATAATAGAGTCCCCTAAAATTACTGGCATGTAAAAGTCAGAGAATTAAATACGAGAGATATCTAGACTCCAAAAACTTTTATTAAGCCCATGTCTCAAGGTTGGTGTCTTGTTAATGTGGTCATGGACTAAAATTGCATTTAGGACTTCTCAAGCTATTTGGTTTACATGTGTTTTTACAGCCTTTACAATCTTGTATCCTTGATTAGTGCATCCCTTCCAGCCTGGTGGTCTTTTCTATTTACAATAGTTCACTATAACTCCCAAGGAGTGGAAGATGGATGGAGTTCAGCTCCAGAGGTTACAGGGAAAAGAAATAGAAAAATCCATAGCTAGTACTACTCTTTGTCTAGGTATTAGTTAATTGGTAATTATTTAATAAAGAATTTACCTTGCTAGATACAGATTTATCCTAAATAACAGAGCCAGGAAATATGTGAAGTTAAGAGAGAACAAGGTAATCCCCCTTGGATGGAGGAAGAACTATGACAAACTGTTATAAGTAAGCCCTAGAGAATAGATTGAAGGGAAAAGGAAAAAGCTAAGACATAGGACTGACTGGCTAATGTTTGAGAAACAGTAAACCATGAAAGAGCTGGTCTGCGAAGAGATGCTAAGATGTTGCTTGGACTCTCAGTACAGGTTGCTGTGATAAATGCTAGAACAAAAGCTTGGATAAAAGAAATACTAGGGACAAGCTTTAGAGAAAACATGATAAAACATTTTATTATTTTATCCTTTTGTAGTTTTGATTACAGTTTTGGGATTAAGCATAAAAACTCAGGTTTTCTACAAAAACCTGAATTAATTGTTTCCTACAACCTCACCAATTTACATATAGTCTCAATGTGAAAGGATAAGCACCAAGAACACCATCCTCAAAGAATAGCAAAACTAAGAGCATTTTTGGATGCTTCATTCCTGTGAAGGTTTGGGGCTTCACAGAAGCTGGATTGTACTGTTTCTACCAAGCTTAAGGATCAGTTTAGAAGCTGCTGATCCCAGAAATTACAGCAGTGGAATAGGTCCCCCACATCAGAAGCACATCAGTGTCTCATGTGGTGGACAAACAGCTTGTGACTTCAGGGACTGCACACATGACATCAGCTTTTCCCTGCTTTTTAAACACGGTAGGAAGATGCATCAGAGTAATGGAGTCTTCTGAATTTGTGCTTTCATGTCAGAAGCAATGACGGGAGCACTGCAGACCTGTGTGGTTCCTCTGTGGTATCCACTAGTTGAAATTTTAGTAGGAATTTTGCTTGGCATCTAAGATGGAAGCTGCTATAAAATTCCTCCTCTGAGCAATATGTAAGTTTGGCAGAACATTATATTGAGCTGATTTTATATTGAATCTTTCTATACTAAGATCTATGTTTCTCAGTGATGAAATAGTTATCATTTTAATGGTTGAATATGAACAGATGTGTTTAACTTCCATGGATAGTGATCTCTTTGTTTCTGCTTTTAATTGATGCCTATAACATTAATGGACTCAAATTACTAGAGTGTTCAAGAGGCCATTAGGCTCTTTTATAGGACATGGAATGCTAATAGCAATTCAATATGAAAATTCAACGATTTTGTTCTTTTACTGAAATATTTGTAATCTTCACTTCTGAAAAAGGAAGAGCTTTCTGTTTCAGAAGACTTCACAGACTACATGACGCTTTTTAAAAATGGTTCATTCTTTCATGTATACAAGTATTGATTTATGAAGTGTTTTCCTCTGTATGCCTTCTGGAATATGATACTAACCTTTAAGTGGAAATTAAAAACTCTGGGCCTCTTGCATAAAGAAACCAAACAGTTCCCTCAGACCTGGACAATACTACTATTGTTATCATAAATAGTTATTGTAGGCCAAAACCATCCCAGGAACAGTAAAATATGAAAATAAAAAGTATAACCTTTGTTCTTAACTTCCAAGGGGTAAATCAACTTGCAAATTATTTTAAGGAAATGCAAGATGCTGAGGAATCACATTTTTAGCCTAGCAGCTATATGTCCACTAGTTTAAATCATAGAATCATAGAATAGTTA
>NW_009930615.1:0-2298 GCF_000696875.1 Nestor notabilis
GTCCAGCTCCATGGAGATCTGCGTGATCAAGCTGGAGATCAAGGACCTCAACGACAACGCGCCCAGCTTCCCCACCGACCAGATCGAGCTGGAGATCTCGGAGACGGCACGTCTCCCGGGTGCCGCTTGAGAGTGCCGACGACCCGGACTCGGGCAGCTTCGGTGTGCAGAGCTATGAGATCACCCCCAATGACCTCTTTGGGCTGGAGACCAAGACGCGGGGTGATGGGTCCCGCTTTGCCGAGCTGGTGGTGGAGAAGAGCCTGGACCGCGAGACCCAGTCAAAAAAACGCTGGACGGGGGTGACCCGCCCAACTTCGGCACGGTGGAGCTCAGCATCCGCGTCATCGACTCCAATGACAACAACCCGCTCTTCGAGGAGCCGGCCTACACCGTCAGCGTGCCTGAGAACGCCCCACCGGGCACGCCGGTCATCCGCCTCAATGCCTCCGACCCGGACGAGGGCACCAACGGCCAGGTCCTCTACTCTTTCCATAGCTACGTCTCCGAGCGGGCGCGGGCACGGTGGAGCTCAGCATCCGCGTCATCGACTCCAATGACAACAACCCGCTCTTCGAGGAGCCGGCCTACACCGTCAGCGTGCCTGAGAACGCCCCACCGGGCACGCCGGTCATCCGCCTCAATGCCTCCGACCCGGACGAGGGCACCAACGGCCAGGTCCTCTACTCTTTCCATAGCTACGTCTCCGAGCGGGCGCGGGAGCTCTTCCAAATCGACCCGCAGAGCGGCCTCATCACGGTGAGCGGTGCCATTGACTATGAGGAGGGTCACGTCTACGAGCTGGACGTGCAGGCGAAAGACTTGGGGCCTAATTCCATCCCTGCCCATTGCAAAGTGACCATCAGCGTCCAGGATGCCAACGACAACCCGCCGCTCATCAACCTGCTCTCCGTGAACAGCGAGCTGGTGGAGGTGAGCGAGAACGCCCCGCCGGGGTACGTCATCGCCCTGGTGCGCGTCTCGGACCGCGACTCCGGCGCCAACGGGCGCGTGCAGTGCAAGCTCCTGGGCAACGTGCCTTTCCGGCTCCAGGAGTACGAGAGCTTCTCCACCATCCTGGTGGATGGGCGGCTGGACCGGGAGCAGAGGGACCAGTACAACCTCACCATCCAGGCCAGGGACAACGGCGTTCCCTCCCTGCAGGCCACCAAGTCCTTCACTGTCAAGATCACCGATGAGAATGATAACCATCCCCACTTCTCCAAGCCCTATTACCAGGTTATTGTGCAGGAGAACAACACCCCAGGGGCCTACCTCCTCTCAGTCTCAGCCAGGGACCCTGACCTGGGCCTCAATGGCAGTGTCTCCTACCAGATCGTGCCCTCCCAAGTCAGGGACATGCCTGTCTTCACCTATGTCTCCATCAACCCCAACTCTGGAGATATCTATGCTTTGAGGTCCTTCAATCACGAACAGACGAAGGCCTTTGAGTTCAAGGTCTTGGCAAAAGATGGGGGTAATCCCTCTCTGCAGAGCAACGCCACCGTCAGGGTGATTGTCCTGGATGTCAATGACAACACGCCGGTGATCACGGCCCCGCCGCTGGTCAACGGGACGGCGGAGGTGTACATCCCCAGGAACGCAGGGGTCGGCTACCTGGTGACCGTGGTCAAGGCAGATGACTACGACGAGGGTGAAAATGGCAGGCTCTCCTACGAAATGGTGGAAGGAGACAGAGGGTTTTTTGAGATAGACCAGGTCAATGGAGAGATAAGGACCACCAGAGCCTTTGGGGAGAATGCAAAGACAGCCTACGAGCTGATTGTGGTGGCTCACGACCATGGGAAAACATCTCTGTCGGCTTCCGCCTTGATTTTGATATACCTGTCTCCAGCTCTGGATGCCCAGGAGTCCATAGGATCTGTTAACCTCTCCCTGATTTTCATTATTGCCCTGGGGTCTATCGCAGCCATTCTTTTTGTCACCATGATCTTCGTGGCAGTCAAGTGCAAAAGGGATAACAAGGAAATCAGGACCTACAACTGCAGGTAAAGACCTCTTTATTTCTGTGCACCTGCTTCGATTTTTGCCACCACACTTACTTTTCCCTTTGCTGCTGTATCCTTAGGGGGCCCTGGAGAGGGATAGATTTCCTTTAGGGATAAAAGTGAGGTTCCTCTAGGAGAATTCCCTGCGAAGCTTTAAGAAATTGCTCCCTGGGAGGAGAGCACAAATCCGTGCCGAGTAACAGATCCCCTTAATCGTGGCTTGACAATCTGTTGCAGCATCCCCGTCGCAGGGGATGGGATGCAACACTTTGACAGCGGCAGGGCTGGT
>NW_009930615.1:2344-5779 GCF_000696875.1 Nestor notabilis
CCCCCCATTCCCAGTGCCTCTCCCGTGGCTCACAATGGGGGGAAGCCCCCCGCCGCCGCAGCATCCCCGCTGCAGACCTTCCCCGAGCCCTTGCTCGCTGTTCAAAAGAGCCATTGTGCGCCCGATGCGGCTCCTCCTGGGGCCAGCTGGGGAGAATAGTGCCCCAAATCACCCCTTTTCCCCCCGATCCGCTGCTCCAGCACCCGGCACGGCCGGTTGGACTGGGAGCAATGGGGCCAAGGAGGGATTTTGCCCTGGCTGGATGCGTGCTCCTGTGTCCGAAATGCCGGAGGGGAGGTCAGCCCCGCGCCCAGAGCTGCTGAAAGGGTGATAGGGGAAATCCATCCCCCTGAATATGTAACAGCCCCGCGATTATTGTCTCTCTTTTACTATTCTCTGTGTTACACAAGTTAGGAGACAAATGCTAACCACACATGAATATCAATCAGATGCCATAAAAGAGCAGCTGCAATGCCTCATAAATGGTTTAATCCTGTTACTGGTGAAATAGCCATGACTTCTCCATTCCTTGGGCTCCGAGTCGTTTCGGAGGGGAGGGATGGGAATTAATTTGGCTCTACCTTGGAAACGCAACGCTGGCCCCCGGCAATTCTGCGGCGCGGGGGGAGATGTGCGGTCCTTAAACTTTTATTTAGGCAGGAATATAATGGTGGAGAGTTTGGGGTTTATACCCCGTTTTCACAGCTTAGAGCCTTTTTCCTCAATGGGGGAAAAAATCATCTGCAAATAAAGGTCAGTCTGTGCTGTATTATGGGAGGTCAGGCTTCAAGTGAAAGCTCATCCTCCAGATTTCTTGCCAGCTCGGCCCATTCAATGAGAATAGGAGCTGAATGGGTAGAAATCACGTTGTGGTGGTGGCCCCTGAGAGCTTCACACATAGGTATAAGCTCTGGGTTTACTGTGATGGCTTCGGGATTAATGACGTGCAGTTTAATTAAATAATTGGTCAATAGAGAAAGGACAGCGAAATGAATGCCTGCAGGAAATAATTGGGCTCTCGCGTTGCCAAACTTAAAACGTTGAGGCAAACAGAACAATTAAAGCTTCATCAAGCATTGTTAGACGAGGCAGCAACGTATAGATTGGTGGCACAACAGGAATGGCCGCCTTCCCCCGATTTATCTGCACGCTCCTTGGATGCACGGGCTCTTATCAGCGCGCATCTGAGCAGGAGGAGCCGGCCGCAGAGGTGGAGAAGCACCAGGTAGGCTCATGGTGACCATGGGCACCCTCTCCCCACGCTGAGTGCGTGCCTTTGGGCTTTGCAGAGCCTTATCTGAGGGGTTCTCCACCGCAGCTGCTGGAGTGGCTTCATAAAATGGGTTAATTTATGAGGCACGTAAGGTTATATGAGAGCTGTTCGACTTGGTGGCGTTTTCATGCTCAGGCAATTAGCTTTCTGGAACAACAATATTTGTCCAATATTTGCCTTTCGAGATAAACTGTGTTATTTATTCATCCCATTATTTCTGTTGCAGCTCTTGGATATTTTCCCCCTTTATTTTTAAACGCTGATATCATAACCAGAAGAAGAGCAAAGTCCTGACTTTCAGATGTGTGTTTCTGACTGTGGGTAGCATTCGATGTGCTTCCCTGGGAAATACTGAGCTGCCCTGTGCTGTGCATGTACAAATCCATCTGTGGGGCACTGGCATTTGGAAAAAGGAGCCACTCTGAGCAGAGCATACCCAGTTCCTGCGAGGTGCAGTTGTATATTTATGGTTATTTGCTCGGCTGCTGTTTTAAGGGTAACTTTTTTCCTCTGGTGGTTTGCAGAAGGCAAACAAGGCACTTCATCAGTCGGTTCTTTTGGCAGGTGGGAAGCAAGAGAGGGAAAGAAAGGCAGAGAAAAACAAGCTTGCAGTAAGGAGGAAAAAAAGAAGGTCAAAAAGGATCATTTCTCTTTGCAAAACACAGTTGTTGCTCTCCGGTTTCTAGAAGGCAAAAGCATCTCCCAGCAGAAGGGGGTGTGGGTGTCAGGGGGTGAGGGATGAAGAGGATGCAGTTGGAGAAGAGCTTTCGGGTTATCAGGTATTATCAGGAGATAGTCAAAACAGCAGCAAATTGGGTAAGGCATTAATAAACAAACAGCCTTTGGAGTGTGAGAGACTTGAGCTTGCCAGCTCGGGCTGCTTCTGGGTCTGCTTTATTTACTGCTGTGGAAAATGAACTGGGGAAAAAAAATCCCCTCTTCATTTTGAATTTGCATTATGGGGACCAAATTAAATCCTGTTTAGAATCCTTATTCTACATGGAAATGAATGCAGGTACCCTTTTCAGTTCATGGAAACTGGTTTTAACATCTCCATTTTTCTCCTCTGCAGGCTGGACTTTACTCCTAGTAGCTAAATATCAGCAATTACAAACACTAGGAAAAAAACCCCAGAAGCATATTCTTCCTTCCCGTTATTTTGCATATTTGACCTGAAAGCATTATACATATGAAAATAAGCTAAAGATGGTGTCGTGCCACCAGACCCGAAACATGACGTAATGTGCATGACTAAGAAGCCTACATGGAGATGGGGGCCAAGCCCTCTGGGTTTCTGGATGTGTACTTAGCGGGGCAGGTTCAGGATGCTCTCAGCTATTCATTTCCATTCTGTCCCCCAGAATCGCAGAGTACTCCTATGGGCATCAAAAGAAATCAAGCAAGAAGAAGAAGATCAGCAAGAATGATATCCGCCTGGTACCGCGGGACGTGGAGGAGACGGATAAAATGAACGTTGTGAGCTGCTCCTCTCTCACTTCATCCCTCAACTACTTCGACTACCACCAGCAGACCCTGCCGCTGGGCTGCCGCCGCTCCGAAAGCACCTTCCTCAATGTGGAGAGCCAGAACAACAGGAACGCCGGCTCCAACCACATCTACCATCACACCTTCACGGGGCAGAGCCCCCAGCAGCCCGACCTCATCATCAATGGGATGCCGCTGCCAGAGGTGAGTGCGGGTATCCCTGAGCATCAGGAGCAGGTTTGTGCATGGACCGCAGGGCTGTTGGTGTAAGCGCTGCCCAAAGGATGCGTTGAGCGAATGGACAGTGCTGGGTTTGCGTGTTGGATGCTCTGGAGCAAGGGACTGATGGAGGATGGAGATCTGCAGGGTCTGGAGCAGCCCCAACGTGTTCGTGGTGGGTGTTTCACCTCCAAGCACTGCAGACAGTCTCAGAGATGCCCGGGCAGGGATGCTCGCATGGGCAGGCCAGGCCAGGCTGAGGTGGATGCTTTGCAAGTGAGTTTGGAGTATGGAGATGCTCAAGGGAGGACACACTCGTTGCCTTCACAGGGGTTTTTCAAGAGGTTGTTGTAAGCGGTGTTGGTGGCTGTTGCTCTGGAGGCAGTGGGTTGTGCTGGGGACACCCTGGTGTCACTGCCTGGCCCTACTGTCCCCTCACTGTGCAGGCATGGGAGGGG
>NW_009930615.1:5793-9026 GCF_000696875.1 Nestor notabilis
GCTTGGATCCACACCATCCTCATCATCTTCTAATTCATCAGCTTTCCTGTACATCACAGGCATCATTTAATGTTGCTTGTTTGTCTCTCTTTGAATTATTGTTTGGTATTAAGCAAAACAATCAAAGGTTTGTCATGTTTCCTGCTTTGAACGGAATAACAAAGCTGAAAAAGCAGCTGAAATATTTATGGCTCGCTCTGTTTTGCGTTCAGTGTGCTGGTGTAAAGGCAAAATGATGCTGCTGGAGACAGTGGAGCTGCTTCACATTTAGACTTGTGCTGTGGAGAGCAGAGTGTGGCCCTCTGTGAGAGCCTGCAGGGCTGCTGGGGAGGGCTGGTGCCAGCGGGCCTCATCCTGCTCTCTTCGTGGTGGTGATATGCTCATTGAACCCTGGTGTTTAACCTCTGCTGAGGCTGCAGAACCAGCTCCCAAGAGGTCACGTACGGGTGTTGGACTACTTTTGGGATGCTCCAGCCCAAATGCCAGTTGCTCAAAGCAGAGGTGGAGCTTTTAATGACCAAAAGGTTGGGAGGGGGTTGTTGGGATCTCCATGACAGGCAGGGACTCTTTACTTCTCCTGCCCAGCCTGTGCTTGGAGCCCCTTCGGCCCTCTCATGTGTAGTGGGAGTGACCCAATGCTGGTCAGAGAGTTAAAGCCCAATTTAACTCGTGGTGTTTATATAAAAGCTTAGCAATAACTGAATGAGAATGACCTGGATATAAGCATTAATATACTCTACTTGCACATATCCAGCCATAGAGCTGAGTGGGCTCTTCTGCTCCCAAATGGAAAGGATAATCAGGCATTGGAACAGGCTGGCCAGGGCAGGGCTGGAGTCATCATCCCTGGAAGTGCTCACACACTGTGTAGACGAGGCCTCAGTGTCATGGGTTAGTGGTGGCCTTGGCAGTGCTGGGGAATGGTTGGACTGGATGATCTTAAAGCTCTTTCCCAACCCAGTTGATTCTATATCCCAATGGGGAGAGGCAGGGACTTTGCATCCAAGTCTGGACGGGAGCAGTTTGGGTGCTGCCTGCTCCTTGTGCTGTGCCTGGGGCAGGCTGGGGATAGGAAATGCCACCCTTCATGTATTAGGGGATCTCCAGACTTGCTTATGGTCTTTGCTGAGTACCATTAGGTAATCAGGGTGCCCAGCTGCCTGGGGGACACATCCCAAGCTGTGGGTGACCATCGCTGTTTGGGATGCTGGGGAATTCCTGCCTTCCTCGAGCAGTGTCCTTTGGAGAGGAGTCTCAAGCACATCTCTGGCTGGTGTTTTGGTATAGGAGCACCCTGTCAGCCTGTGATTCATTGCTACAGACAAAATGCAGTCATAAACCCCATCCCACGCTGGCATTAGCCAGCAGTTCATGCTGGCAGTGGGAGGTCTGTGGAGCTGGGAAGGAGGGAAGGACGTTGGGAACATCACAGCTCAGCTGATGAAGTTAACAGGCAGCGGAGGGCAGGAGGCAGCGCTGCCCGTGTCCCTCCAGCAGTTGGGCTGGAGCCTGGCAGCATGTGGACACTAAAGACCCCGTGGCCTTGTGCACCCTTGTGTGAGGGAGCTGGGATGCTTGTTGCTTTGCATTGTGGCTCCTTCTCTTGTGCTGGTGGGATGCACTGTGAAGAGCTGGTGCCTTGCCTGGAGAAATGCATTTGTCTCCTGTAATGAGTGCCAGGGAGTGTCAGCTTAGGACTTGCCCACGAGGGCAGCTGATGCTCTCCAGTCCTGCTAAGGGACCAGCAGCCCTGGGGTGGGTGCTCTCGGAGAGAGCAGCATGTCCTGGCAGGGATCCGCTTGCTCCCTGGGGATGCTTTTGGACAAAAGGCCAGGGCTAGGGCACGGGGAGGAGAAGTCCCAACTGGAAGCTGTTTGGAAGTTTGCTTTAGGGTGGGAACGTCTGTGTGTTTTGGCATAGTCCCAGTGATGCGTTCCTAGCTGTTGCAAAGGAAATTATCTTGCTGGTGGTGCATGTTATACCTAAGGGGCAGGAGGTTTTGTGGTGACTGGCTGGAGTGACAACCATGTCCTGGCATGCAGGGTGACACAGAAACTCCATAAAAGATGCTTCCACATATCCAGAGGAGCATTACAGCTTCATACCCACCGCAACCCATCCCTGCCTTAACAGGCATTGCAGTGTGATGATGTGCTATTGGTACACCTCCAGGTGGTGATGATTTAATAAATACAGTTCCTGCCCAGAGTTTCCAGAGCCAAACCTTCCCCTGCAGTACATCTAGTGGGACTTTGGGCTGGTTTGAATCACCTCCAGTGATGATGCTGCTGGCGTTTCCCCCGGGAGCCCTTATGAGGTGTCAGCATTATGGAGATACTGCTGCTGCTCCTCCGAGGAGTGACTTTTCCTGATGGGAAGGCAAAGTATCGGTTGATAAAAGATAAAATAGGGAGGTAAATGTGTCACCAGTGGTGTCATGTAGCATATGATAGTTGTGGCTGGGAGTAAGCATCTGCAGACACACGCTGTCCTAAGCAGTAGTGGGCTTGCAATGTCTTTAATGTGAGCCTTATTTGCTTTAAACCTTGAAATACAATTCCCTAAGGCTGGCTTGCTTGTGGAGCTTCAGGAACTCTTTCCTCCCTGCTGTGGTGGCAGGTCCTGGGGCTGGCAGTGCTGTGCTGGTGGTCACTGTGTTCCTCAGTGCTCCCCACGTTCCCCAGCTCATCCAGAAAGGATTAAAAGTGGCTGATGCAGGGGCTGCAACCCTGCTCTGAGGATGCAAAAGAAGTTTGAGGTGACCCTTGTAAAGCTTTTCCCTTTGGATTGGGGCTTGGCTGCCAAGAGAGCATCAGGAGGCGGTGGGGGACACGCCAGGGGGGTTCTGGCCTCTTGGGTACCACTTGGGGACGCCTGCCTGTGGCCTTCGAGCATCCTCGTGGCTGTAGGCAGCGATGGCAGAAAGTATTTGCAAGCAGCTCTGTTGATGGTGGCTGACAGCGGGAGGCTTGGGCCCCGTTGGTGTTTGGACTTGTTTAGCAGGAGGGAGAGTGGGACATGTTGGAGCTGCGAGGGCATTGCCGGTCAGAGCTCTGCTGCCGCCGAGAAAGTCAGCTTTGAAACCAAAAGGGCTTGTTGTTGGGTTGTGCATGTTTATTACTGGAAGTTGTACCAGGAGATTAAAAATCAAAAGGAACAGGAGCCATTAGGCAGCTTCCTCGATAAAAATGCAGGTTGCACTGGGGTGCTGTGGAAAGCGGTCTGAATGCCGA